>NC_046222.1:124629555-124740599 GCF_009819885.2 Catharus ustulatus | reverse complement strand
TCATTTAAGTATTTTTATATTGATATTTTCCCTGTATTCTACACCCACCCCTCCCTGTGCAGGCTCTGGCCCCCTCGGGTCCCTCTGCGGGAGGGCTCCCAGCGCCACCCACCCCCCATTCCCACTCACCTGCTCCTGCCCCGCTGCGTGGCTCCCTCCTCTCCCAGGGACCTCACGGTGACCAACCACTGACCGCCCAGAGACTGCCCAGTGACCACCCACTGACCACACAGTGACCACATAGTGACCGCCCAGTGACCGACGACCCTTCGCCCACCCGCGCCGCGCACCGGCCCCACAGCCCGGCGGGGAATGGGGCGGGGGGTCCCGGCCGCCCCCTCTGCCCGGTACCGGAGAGCGGCAGCGCCGGGGACCCCGCCCGCCCGCCGGACAACAGCCGAGCTGAGCGCGGGGAGCTCCCCCCACGAGCCGGGACGAGCCGGGCCAAGCGGGGCCGAGTCTCGCCAGCCCGCCGCGACTCCCGGAGTCCCCGGTGTCCCCCCCCGTACCTGCTCGCCCGGGTCCCGCCGCCGGTCCATGGCCACGCCGCGCCGGAACGGAGCGCCCCGCCCACGGCGGTGACATCATCGTCCCGCCCGGCCAATGGCACCGTGCCACGTCACGGGGCGGTCCCACGCCCTCCATTCAAACACGAGTGGGGCGGGGGGGCGGAACCTTTGCCCCGCCCAGGGCGCGCGGCGGGAGCGGGGAACACGAGAGGGGACAGGAGTGGGGACAGGAGTGGGGACAGGAGTGGGGACACGAGAGGGGACACGAGAGGGGACAGGAGTGGGGGCTCGGCCCCTCCCGGAGGGATGCGGGGGTGGCGGCTCACCTGTCTCTTCCCTCCGGGATCCCTGAGTGGGATCCACGCGTGGGATCCCCGCAGGCAGCGGGTTTTTTCTGGGAGGTGAGGAAGAGGAGGAGGCTTTGCCCCAGCCCCCAGCGGCTTCTCGACCCACTCACGTGGAGACAAAGTGTGTGCTGGAAGGCTGGTGGGACAGCGCTGCTCGCCTCACCGGATGCTGTCACGGGAGCGTGGAGATGGCTGAGACAGCGCAGTCGGGAGGGATTGACATCACCCGGCTGGTGGGAGCCGCCGGGAAGGTTGTTCACACCTGGATGGTTCGCGCGTGGGTTGTTCACGCCTGGGTGGTTCAAGCGTGGTTTTTCCACAGGTGGGTGATCCACACGTGGGCTTTCCTCGAGCGGGTTTTCCACGCGAGTTTTCCCACGCGAGTTTTTTTCCACGCGAGTTTTTTTCCACGCGAGTTTTTCAACGCGTGGAAAACCCACGCGAGTTTTTTCCACGCGAGTTTTTCCACGCGAGTTTTTTCCACGCGTGGAAAACCCACGCGAGTTTTTTCCACGCGTGGAAAACCCACGCGAGTTTTTTCCACGCGAGTTTTTCCATGCGTGGAAAACCCACGCGAGTTTTTCCACGCGAGTTTTTTCACATGTGTGGGTGGTTCACACATGGGTGGCTCACCCGTGGGTGGTTCACACAGGGGTGGGTCACCTGTGGGCAGCTCACACCTGTGGGTGGCTCACCCGTGGGCGGTTCACCTGTGGGTGGTTCACGCGTGGGCGGGGCATTGCTGGAAAAGCGCCCGAGTTCCCGGCAGCCCCATCCCCTCCTCCTGCTGCCAGCGCCTGCCAGCTTTGTCTTGCCGACGCTGCCGAGCCAGCGGGGAGCTCTCCCTGAACGCTGGGGATCGCTGTCCAGACACCCCAGGGTGCCAGAACAAAGCACACCCCCAAAATCCCCCATCCCCAGCGCTGGCTGCTGCCAGAAACCTCCCCAGTAACCCCAGAGACCCCCCAGGCACAGCCGAGGGGTTCAGCCCCTTCCCCGAAGTTCACCCAGGGCGGAGCATTGCCCAGAGGATCCCGGCTGGATGCTCTGCCCGCCCCCGCCTTGGCCAGGTGGGCACCGGGACACGCTGGGTGCCGTGGGCAGGATCTCCCTGCAGCTTCCTCACCGCACCGGCAGTGTCACCTCCCAGCACAGCACCAGCCCCAAACCTGCCTCGGGTGTGGCTGCAGCCTCGGGCTCCTCCTGGCAGCCAGGGATGAGCTGGGTCAGGGCAGGTGAGCAGCGCCTGGGCTGTCCCAAAGCGCACACAGATCCCTCACGGATGGGATCCAGGGCTGCATCCCCCCCTTCCCAGGATGGGAGATGTGTCCGAGCTCACAGCCCTCAGCCAGGGATCGGCCCCGACACCAGGAGCCTGCCTGGCACACGGAATGTCCCTTGCACGGGTGCCATCCCTTGCACAAGGAGCATTCCTTGCTCTGGGAACTCCCCTGTGCTGCTCAACTCCCCAGAGCTGCTCTGCCCCGTGTCTCCGGCCGCTCCGTGTCCCATGCCCCGTGGGAGGAAGGTCCCTCTTGCACAAGCAGGGATGGCTGGGGCTGGAGTTGTGCTGCACACGAGGAGCAGGGTTTGTCCAGCCAGGCACAGAATCCCCTCTGTGCCCGTGAGTGGGGTCTGGGGGCTCCCCAGGAGGGGACGGCAGCCCTGGGTGCTGTGCTGCCCAGGTGGGTCAGAGGAGTCACCCACCTGCAGTGCCAGCTGCTCTGGGGACACTGTGAGGGGACAGAGAGTGACTGTGGCTCAGCAGCAAGGCCACCAGTGCAGTCCGACCCTCCCAGTGCAAGGGGGAGCAGCAGGGACCCCAAAACCTGCACAACGCTCCCCTGGCAGCCCCTGGCCTGGGATGTGGCTCCCAGGTGCTGTGACAGGGACTGTGCAGCCCCTGGCACTGACCTGGTGTTGTGCTGAGCCCTCCCCACCCCCAGCCCCAGCCGGTGACAGCTGATGAAACCTGAACGCCTCACCTGGATTTTCCTGCCAGGCCTGAAGGGCAGAGCAGGAGAGGGCGGCTGTGACCCAGCCCAGGAGAATCCCCAGTGCCAGGGCTGCTGCTGGCAGGGCTGTCCTGTCCCACCCCCCATTTCCCAGCAGCTCCAGCCCCCTCTGTGACGGGGACATGCAGGACACGGCCAGCACAGCTCCCTGCACCCTTCTGGGCTCCACCCAGCACCTCTGGCACCCCGGGTCCTTCCCTGGTGCCACAGGGCTGCCACGAGCCCAGTGGGGCAGCAGGACACACGGACACGGGGCACTGGCCCTTTCTGTGGCAGAGCAAGGTGACAGAGAGGGGACACTCTTGTCCTCAGGATGGTTATCGGCATCTCCCTCGGCTCAGGCCGGGTGCCACGGCCCTGCCAGGCTGGTGCTGGCTCACCCATAGGCACTGTGGGGGCTGTGCTGTGCAGAAACCCCAAAATGGCCACGGACCCCCCCGGGCATCCACACCCCCGAATGCCCTCAGGCCTCTGCACAAAACCCCACTGAAAACCCCCAAAACCCCAGAAACGCCAAGGGGAGGCTCCAATTGCTTCATCCGAGTCCTCCCCAGAGCCCCCGAGGTGCAAAGTCAGAGGGGATGAGCACCACGTGCACCCACTGGGGCTCTCCGGGGGTTTCAGTCCTGGGTTCTCCTGGGGGGGCTGTGCTGGGCCAGGCACCAAGGAGGGGGGGAATGAATTGTGCCCTGGGATCCTTCCCCCAAAGGCTGTGGGGGTGCCAAGTGCAGGGTTCAAGTCCAGAGGTTTGAGATCAGCAGAGCTCCTCTCGCCCTCTTTAGTTTGGGGTCTCTGTGTCACCGCTTGTCCCCATGTCCTGGGGGAGCCACGAGTGGAGGGGCCGGGGTTTGGCACGGCAGGAGCCCCTCACCCAGCCCCCAGCACCCACTGGAGTCCAGCAGCAGGTCCGGGGTGGCCCCCATGGGTGCCAAGGGTGATGTCAGCACAGCCCGAGCCCCCCCCGAGGAGTCTGTGACACTTTGGCCAAGGAGGGGACCTGACCTTGGCATCCAGCTCCGGTGCTGCCCAGAAAGCAGAAAACCCCTGGGGCTGCTCCCCTTCCTCCTCCTTGCTGCTTTTCCCTTTTCTCTTACTTTCTTGGGGCTTTTCTTTTCGTTTCTTTTTTTCCCTTAATTTTTCCCCCCTCTCCTGTTGGTTTATTTTCCCCCTTCTGTTTAAATATCAAACGAAAGAGGAAAACCCAGCGAGGGGAGCTCTGGAGCCGGGGGCCAGGCTGCTGGGAGGGCAGTACAGGGTCCCGGGCTGGCTGCTGGGGGCGTTGCCGGGGGTCTGGGGGGTGGGAGTCCTGCTGGCTTTGGGGCGGAACAGGCTGCCCTGCTGCGTGGAGGTGCTGTGGGAGAGCGGGGTGTGCTCGGGCTCGCCCGAATCGCTCTCGGTGTAGCTGTAAGCCTGTGCCCGGGAGATGCCCTTCTGGTGCCCCGGGTCCACCTCGTACTCGCTGTCACTGCCCTGAAAAACGGGATGGAGGATGTGGTGACAACCCCAAAATTCAATAGGGTCAGGCTCTGATCCAGCAATGGGATGGGAGCTGGACCAGGGGAGTTCGGGAGGAATTCCCACATGAAAAGGGAGGCCGGGCACTGGAAGGGGCTGCCCGGGGAGGTTTGGGGTCCCTGGAGCTGTCCTGGACTCAGGGCTCTGGGCTGGGGACAAGGTGGGGATGGGCACAGCTTGGATTCGGTGATGTCAGAGCTCTTTTCCAGCCTAAACGGTTCTGTGATTTCCTGGTGCTTTCCCAGTGCTCTTTCGGGAATGCTGGCAAGCACATCCCCAAAGTATTTAAAGGCTGGGACGGCTGCAGCATCACTGGGGGGTTTCTGCCTCTTGCTAAAACAAAATAAAACCTCATACATAGTAACAGAACATAATCGTCCTTCTGGACCACAACAGTTGATGACAGTTCGATTTCCTGCATAAATAAAATGAGAAGAAAATCAGAACCCATAAAACATAACCCTTATCCACCGCACACAACTTTCGGCTCACCTGCCACCGCTCTTGTCTCGAGCGCCCAATTACACCACGGCTCTCTGTGCTCCCCAGGAACCTCAAATATTGCCCTGCCTGACGAAAACCCCGGTCCCTGGCCGCTCTGCGCCCAAACTTTGGTGATGAACTTCACCGCACAGACTGGCCGGGACCTGGGAAAAAAAAACTCCAGCCAGGGAGGAAATTCAAAAATAAAAAACCCTGGCTGGGGAATTTTTATTCTAAATTTAAAATTGGTTGAAAAGCCTGAAAGGCAAAACTCCTACGCACAAAATTACAACCGGTCACCACGCACACTCCCACAGGCATACGCTAGCGGTGGCAGACGGACACAAACTCTCACACACAGACGGTCACACAATCTTCAGCTGGTAAGCGGACTGCAACCCTTACCTGAAACGGTACGCTGAACAGGATGCTTGACCGCATCCTCTGGCTGCTGGTCCTCAACATCGAGGGACAGGTTCTGTGAAAGGTGGCGGCTGAGAACCGGAAATCTGCCTCGGGGACCTGCGAGACAGAAGCGGGAGGTCAATAAGTGGTTACCTGAGAGCCAAGAGATATCCCCACACATTTTCTACCCAAAACCCCAGAAAACTGCAGGTAAAAAGAACTTAGAACAAAATTTAAAGCCCAGCATAATAGCTGGGCAGCCCCAGACATCTTGAGTGAATCTGCAGATCTGATCTAGAGTCCAACACCACCCCACAGTACAAAACGCAAGTCCCTGCACCTTGTCCTATCTTGACTATGCATCAGGGCAGAGCAGCTCCAGACCAAATGCGTGCAGGCACCCGTGACACAGGACATGACAAACGAGGGGAGGACAGGGGGACGAAAAAACTCAGCAAGAAGGACCACGAGGACTGAGAGAATGCAAAATGAGATCACTGAGGGAAGACTGACAGCAAGCTGACAAGGCTGGAAAAAGATGCCAGCAGAATGATTTGCTCCAAGAACTGCAGAGATGGATGCCTGAGAATCCTCTTCTTATCTTCCCATTCCTCTAATTCCTCATCTCTTTTGATGGATCCTTCAGATGCACAGCTGGCAATACAGGTCAGAGCAAGACCTTAAGAGATGAGACTGGATGCTTTCCAAAGAGAAAAGATTCAGATGCCTGTCCAAGCTCCTGAGACCAAGGTTTGATGGCACCACAGCCAGGTTGATGAATGCAGAAAGCACAAGATGCTACGGATGAGCCCAGGGTTTCTGAGAGGTCCCTCAAAGGGCTAAGGCAAGAGACAGGCAATGCAACACACACAGACACAGGTTGCACAATAGACAAGTGACGTGACACCCAGAGGAACTGCTCTGCCCTGTGCAACTCAGCATTGAGATCAAATTGAGACTCTTCCCCTTATGGGGCCTGAGGGGCTGCTTCTTGGACATCCCCAGCTCCAAAGCTGCCTCAAAAACCCCTCCTGACAATTCCAGACCCAGCACCCCTCTGTCATCCCCTCTGTGAATCACAGCCCTCCGCTTATCTGTCAGACACCCGGAGAGGTGAATCCGGTTTGGGTGCGAAGCGAGGCTCCCTCGATGTCCGGGACATCGCTGCCATCGCCGGGCTCCTCTCTCTGCGTCACCTACACTAAAGAAAACCAAACATCAGTGTATGCTCTGAGGAGCACATTAGCCAAAACCACATAATTCCACAGCTCCCAGGAAGAGCAGTGTTCTGTGGGCCAAATCCCCACCAGTCAGCTCCTCGCCCTCTCCTGAGCGTGCTGGGGTCCTTGAGTCTCCAGCTCCAGCCAGAGCCTGAGGCTGTGGCTGTTATGGTGGGTACCTGGGTTAGGAAGAGACAAAGTTAGGTGGCGTTTCTGTGAGTGAGGTGGGTGAGCTCATGCGCTGTAAGATGTGCAAGTACATCTGCCGCGCTTGTGAAAAGTCTCGAGGGCCCACAAATGGACATTTTACACCGTACTGCCTTCAAACCACCCCCACCCATGCTCTAAGATCACTCCTAACTGGATAGCCTGCTCACCCTCCCTCTCCTGGTCACAGTCCTCCCTTTACTCACCTGAAGCTTCAGCCTCAAACATCTTTAACACAGGTCAGATGCCTTTTGTCATATGACAAAAGAGCTGAAAAAAATCTCAGGTATCATACTTAACCTAAAATTTCAGGAAGCTGTATTCTACCTAAAAAACAAAAAAAAACCAAGAACACAACTACAAATTACAAAAGCACCTCATTACCTCCGAACACACAACCCAAAACTATGAACTTAAATGCTCAGTGTATTTAATGCTATTTTCTTCACTGAATCTTCAAGCCTCTACTTTAGATGCCCAAAAGCATCTGCTAAAAAACAAACTGAGATAAGGTGAAACATCCTCTGCATTAAAATGAGAGGAGAACCCTTATCCTAGCTGATACCCAGAGAGAGGGAATGGAGGCCACTAGCAAAGACTGCCGTTAATATACCCCTGATTGGGACCACCCCTGGTTTGCAGGAAAAGGAGGAGCAAATCCCACAAGGTATAAAAGGCCTCAGAATAACTTTGGCTTTTTGGCTGCTCAGACTTGAATTCGAGATGAGGAAATTCTGCAAGAGAAAGGTGAGCTATTTTTCTATACAAAAAAATTTATAGGAAATGCAAATACTTCCCTTTTTGCAATAGGTGCATTCAGAAAAAGGGGCAAAAATTGCATCAAAAATAAAACTTTGCGTTTCAGCAGCATAGCTAGCTAATATAGAGAATTTATTAGGTGGCATAATTAGTCTTTAGTGAATGCAAAAACTTACTATGTGTGTAACTAACTAGGATGGATGAGAATAGGAATGAGAAGAATGGTGTAAGTGTCACAGACACCTCTATTCAGGGCTATCTGGGTTGTAAAAAAAAACAAGGAAAAGAGTGAATTCTCTGTGAAGTAATTCTCACCCACCCAGTTCTGTGACATCAGTAGGGAAGAGCTGTTTTGCACTGCAAAGGCAGCCGGGGTTCTAAGTGCTAGCAGCTTGTGTCTGGGAGAAATCCTGATCTGTCTGGCGTTGTAGCAGGCGGAAGCCCCGTCTCAGGAACAGGGCCCTGGACAAGAACATTGGCACTTTGCCCTCTGAACCAAAACTCCCCCTCCCAGAAGCATAATAGCAGTTTAGAAGAGGTATTTTGTACTGCAGAGGCAGTCAGGACTCTGTATGGAGCCCGCTTGAAGCCGCGATAAATCCTGATCCGTTTGAAATTACAGCGGGTAGAGCACAGTCACCGTGACAGGGCCCTAGATGCAAAAGGTGGCCTCTTTCCCTGTGAATGAAAATTCACCCTTCCAGTGTCCTGATATCATTTTGAATGAGGTATTTGGCACTCCAAAGGCAGTCAGAATTCTATGTGCTGGCAGGTTGGGTCTGGGAGAAATCCCGACCCGTTTGGACTTGTAGCAGGTGGAAACCCGGTCTAAGGCCCGGGATGCTGGATCCAAAAGGTGGCCAAATTTGCTCTGAAAGAAAAGTTGCCTGCCCAGTTTCCTGACAGTAGTTTAAATGAGGCATTTTGCACTCCAAAAACAGCCAAGGTTCTAAGTGGTGGCACTTTGTGTCTGGGAGAAATCCTGATCCATTTGGAATTTTAGCAGGCAGAACCCCGGATTGTGACAGCTAAAGGAATGGCATGACCCTTGCCCAGTGCCCGTGATTCACCCAAACAACATCCAGAGCAAATGTTACTTGGGCTTTAAGAACTTGAAACAACTTTGACGTAAAAGAAATCACCTTTTTCTGCTGTTTATTTTTCTTCTTTCAAATGCTGGACTTGCCTCTGTGGGTGTGTGCTGAGCTCTCACTGCAGGGGATTGTCAGGCCTGAATGGCTGTGAGTTGGTGTTCTTCTCCCTGGGGAATCAGAAAATATTATTAATTAGACCACCGAAATGCTTTCTGAAACCTCTCCCCTTTCCTGCCCTGTGCTGGTACATCTTCTCTTTCTGCCTTTGAATTTACAGCTGGTCCCTCCTGTCATTTCCCTGCCTCACTTCCGTACAGATCGTAGCCGGAAAAAACCGGGATAATTTAGGGAGAGCACAGGTGACATTTTTAGCTGGATTTTTTCTGAAATTTCTAATTATACTAAAATTATTTCCAATTCCCCAGTGACAAGAGCACAAACTTACAGCTCTCAGCCATTCAGGCCTCACAGTCACTGAGGGAAATCTGACTCAGTATTAATAAGTATCATTAATAAGTATCATCACCCCAGTCCTGCAGCCTTGGCAAGTTTTTGCAGTGAATGGAGCCAAGTTCTAATGCTTAACCTGAATTTCTGTCAGCTTTTGTTAGAAAGATACAGGACAGTACATTTCAAATTGCACAAAGAAGAACAGGCACAGACCAATCCCAACCACCCCAATTTTGTGAGAAGCAGTGACAGAGCTGATAAATCCTCTCCTTCCGTGCCATTCAGTCAATTGATGCACATCCCCAGAGAGGATTTACTCCACCTTTTGTTCCTGACACCACCACTCTCTCCAGCACAAATCCCACTGGGCACAGATGGAACGGACCTAAGGCCATGGTTCTGGCAGCAGCTGCGATTCCGAGCTCCCTGGAATCCCTGGATTGCTCATCCCAGCTCTCGTGCCCATCTCACCTCAGCCCGGACTCTCTGTCCTCAGAGGGAAACACGGCCTGATGGCACACGGCTCTGGCACCCCATTTCCTCTTGTTCCTGCTGACCTGCACCCCTGAACACCAGGAAAGCTGGAGTTTCACCCAGGTCCCAGATTTCCCAGGCAGTTAATCCCAGCAGGGAGGAAAAGAGGGGCCCTGCAGCCTTCTCACTTACCCCACAGCACATGCAGGACCAGGAGCTCTCCAGGGCAGAGCCCTGGTGCTGAAGCCTCCTGGCTTTGGCTGCTCAAACACCACAGCTTTTGGCAAAGATGGGAGGAGTGTAATGCTTTTTCCTGTCCTGAAAGAGAGGAGGAAAAGAAAATTAAGTCCACTGCAGAAGTCAGAGGGTCCCAGCTTTCACGTTTCTGCTCACTGTGGGATTTTATCCAGGTGTCACCAATTCAAACAGAAAACTGCCTTTCCCCATCATTTTTATTCCTCACTATTTCAGACATTAAAAGGATGCTCATTTTTCCTGTTGCATTCTTTGCTTAATTTTAACACAACCATGTTCCTCCCAGACGCCGTTCGTCAGTTATTCAATCCTTTACCCCTGGACTTTGCACAAAGGAACACCTGGGGTGCTGCATCACACGAAATCCCAAAGAGAAACCCCTCCAAAACCTGCCAGAGAGAGGTTCTGAGGCACTGCAGAACACGGAGAGCCGTTCATGCCTTGTCAGGCCACACCAATTCTGTCACATCCACTTGAGCTGTGCAGGTGAGGCAAAGGCTCCGCTTCCTCGCAGGGAATCTCTGTCTGAGACCACACATGTCCATCCTGGTGTCTTGGTTTCAAAGACAGGTATTTGCTGAGAAAGGCAGGAAAATCCCTCCCTGCAATGCAGAATGTAAACCCCCTCCCTCCTCATTATATGAATTTGGAATCAGGGACTCCCAGGCCAAGATATGGGGGGAAGGAAAAACAGCTCTTTGCTAATATATTTAACCAAACAAACAGAAACAGCAGCAGCTATAAAAATTACTGACAAAACAAAAACAGTAACTTAGTTTCAGTCTCTTTTTCAGTCGCAGACACACTCTCTCTCTCTCTCTGCCCAGTACCAGTGGTGGGGGAGGCACGGCGCATCCCGCGCAGCCACCGAGAGCCGGGATGGTGTCGGCAGCGTCCCAGGTAGGAGGAGAGATGGACAAAGGGGGCTCCCCAGTCACCGTAACCATCTGGAACGGAGAGGCGGCAGTGCAGCGTCTCCGGCAGTGAACCCGGCTCCTGGAGTTGGGCTGGTTCGAGATATCTGGAGGATCGCTGCGGCTCTGACATCTGAAGCCAGCAAAAACAATGACCAAATAGAAACAGATCCTTACCTGGTTCGATGCCCCCATCTCTGGCTCCTCCTCACGGGGGTTCCCTGCTCCAGGGAGGAATGTGCACACAGCTCCCGAGACCTGGGCTAAGACGCTGTCCCTACCAAGCAGAAGACAAGGGGTTAACAAAGCTTTGGACACATTCTGGCCTCAGAATAGTTAGACAAAACATCCATCAACGTGGATCTTTAATAAGGACAGCTTGCACCTAGGCTTGCAATAGACTTTTGTGTGCTATTTCCTCAAAGTCTCTGTTTCAATGCGCTTTGATATTAGAAGTGCTTAAACAAGATTTACCGTGAGCTCTGCACCCTGCCACGCTCCAAGCCCTAAGGAAGAGCGAGATATCCTCACACTCATCCAGGCTGAGGCAGCTCTCACATAGGCAGAGTAGTTATAAAAGCATCCCTAGATTCATCAATTGAGAATCAGATTTTCGGACAATTAAAATCAGCTTTAAACAAAAGAATTGAGTTATACCCATAAGTACAAACGAGCAAAGATACAACGTTTTTTCTCTTACAGGCACTTTAGAGATGAGACTTTCTAACACAGTAGCTAAGTATTATGATAAATACTTTGTAGCTTCAAGAGAACTGAAACAAGCCTTTAGTAGCCGATGCGGTACAGTTTCTTAAAGCAGTCTGTAGAACATTAAAATACGGCCGTGGCAGTTATTGCTTTTTGCAGCCTTTTAAAGGACTGAAAGTTTTCAGATTCAGTGAGGCTAACCAGCGGTTGCAGAAATAGTCTGAGCAGCAGTTTCTGTTCAAGGTTTGTTATATAATCAATTTTTCAGGTCACGTAGGAACCCTGCTCTTCACAGCCCAGACACAAAGGTGTATTTCCCATTATGGTAAAAATCAACGTACTATGCTGGCAATGCTGCGTTCTGCAACTGTGTTCTCACACACGCTCGGAAACACCTCGACACACACGGACACAGCCGGACACGTGCACCCTCAGAAACTCTCAGACACACTCATGCACACTCGGACACTCAGAAACAGACACACGTGGACAGAATAAATACAATAAGTGACCTACTACTCATCATATATATATAATAGGTGATATAAAACATGCCTCCCATGTAATAAGTGAAATATCACATGTCCCCCATGGAAAAAGTCATAAATCACATGCCCCTCATATAACAAACGAAATAAGTAAAAACATTAAAAGAATCTAAAGTACTAGAAAATAATAAAAAAAAACACTACCACGAAAATAAACAAAAAAGAAACTGAAAAAACCCCTACTTAAAAAATCCACCCTATAAGTATCCATGTTCCCTAAAATAAAACTAATAAAAGACACAAAAACAGCAAACCAATCAATCAAACTACAAAATTAAAAATAGCACAAATAAACCTAACTTAACAACACAAAACTAAAATTACTCCAAACTCAATGAACTCATTATGCCTCAAACCATCAAAACAAAAATACCACTGATAACCACAAAATCAAAAGATAAATTTAACCATGAAGAGTATCTCCCAAATTATCCATAACTATAAAACATGTACTACAATCAAACAAACCAAATAAATAAAACCCCTATGATATAATAATAAACCAACATAAACAACACACAATAACACCCCATATATAATGTTCAAATTATAATATTTTAAAAAGCCTAATAAATTAGCTATATGACATGACCTCAAACCCACCAAAACAACCGCTACATACTCACAATAATAAAAGTCGTCACAAAATAATTAAAAATCCATCCTCTGCCTTATGCTACAGCCCATAACACCATCGTAAACCTTAGAAACATATCCTTTAAAAACAACACCCCACAAAAAAAACCCCAACAATAAAACACAATTCAAAGAAAACCTTACCAATACCACAGACCTTATCATACACCATGTATGAACAAAATAATACTACACATTATATTATGGAAAACCATCTTAAAAGCACTACATTAAAAAAAAACTTTCAAATATTAAAATATTAAAAACTGCATCTAACAAAAGCCATCTAATAAATTCACAACCAAAACTCCAGCAGCAGAGCCGGTCCTACCCAAAATCCCCATCACACATATAAAAAGTCCATTTTAAAAACCTACTTCAATTAATCCTACCTCAAATACAAAGCCATCCATACAGCGACCTTTATTCAAACCCAAAATTGCACATAGTCAATAACACCAAAAAATAAAACAACACACTATATACCACCAAAAAATAAAATACTGAATTAAAACCAAATATAAATACCACTATTTATTAAAGAGCACAGTCACCATCTATACTTTACTGGAACTAAAACTAAATGTATATATACAATTAAAATACGTTACTTTCGGTCACAGGGGTCCCCGAGCGCCCCGGGCGCTGCTCCACGCTGCGGGGTGTCCGAGGTAGCCACGGCCGCTCGCAGCGCCCCGCGCCCGGTGGCTCCACGCGGTCGGGAGGCGCCATTCGCTCGCGGGGCGGAGCAGCCTCGTGGTGCCGGCGCCGGTCCAGGCTCCAGGCGCCGGGCGGAGCGCGGCTGGGGGGCGGGAAAGCCGCCATATTTGGTGTGGCATTGGTCACTTTCGGATGCCCTCCATACTTGATGTGGCAATTAGCAACTTCCGGTTCGCCCCCATGCTTGGTGTGGCACAAAAAAACTCACTTCCTGGCTGCCGCCATCTTCTGTGTGGAAAAACTCACTTCCGATCAGCCGCCATCTTCGGTGTGTTAAAAGCCACGTGCGGCCTGCCGCCATCTTTAGTGTGGCAGAACACGCTTTTGGTCCTCCGCCGTCTTTGGTGCGGCGAAAGCCACTTATGGTCAGTCGCCTTCTCTGTTGTGCTACCCTGGCAGGCCCCCGCCCCTCACTACGGCGTCTGTAGTGTGCTCCCTGAACCTGGTTCCGAGACAGGCTAACGCCGACTGATCCCGCAAGTCTGGGCGCGCTATTCCACCCTCATTCCTGGCACTAGGACGTGGGATGTGGGGTCACCCGTGCCTGTGTCGGGTGGTGGGCAAGAGAGTAGCGGCAGGCGGCGACAGGCTCTCCTCGCTCCTACCCGGGATCCGGCGGCGGCCGCCATCTTGACTTCCAGCAGGCTGTGGGCACGCCCCCTCCCCGCCCTTAACCACCCAGCGGGGCGGTGCCTGGAGGAACGCCTGCAGTACCGCGCTGTGTCCACACGGCGGCAGCACTGAGAGGGCGCTGCCCGCAGATGGCTGCAGTACCGCTCCATGTCCACACGGCGGCGACACTGCCGCCGAACTCAGCCCGGGCTGGGGGACTTTGGGGAGAGACCGGAGGGGGGGGGGAAAAGCAAGGAATACAATCCTTCAAAAAATCCTCCTAAATGAATGCCCCCAAAAAAACCCCGACCAAAATTAAAACAACAAAGCTAAAAGGGAAAATACCCACCCAAAACCTTTAGATATATATTAAAAAATCTTATCTATTTTTCATATTTCATTTATATTCATATTCATAATCTATACATTTTATATATTCAATATAATTTATAACATACATATAGTATTTTTTTTTATGCGCGTCTTTACATTACTAATAGTTACTTCTATTTTATGTATATTTGTATTGTTGTATGTCATATATTTTTTATATATTCATTAAAAATCCTTGCCTCTAACCAAATAGGAATAAAATCCTCATTGATTTAAACTATATTTAAATATATTTTAATGTTTATATTGTTCATATTTATAGCTGTAATTTATATTTACATATCTACATTGTGTTTATGATATACAATATTATTTCTAGTAAATACTACATATATAACTAATTTATATTTTATATATATTTGCTCTTACATATACTTATAGTTGCATACATATTTATGATTTTATATATCTATATCTATACATTGCATATTTGTTTATTTCTATATTGTTAATATTATTTCTTTAAAAACTGCCTCTAATCAAATAAAACCCAACAAAACACTTACTTTAAGCTCCATTTAAGTATTTTTATATTGATATTTTCCCTGTATTCTACACCCACCCCGCCCTGTGCAGGCTCTGGCACCCTCGGGTCCCTCTGCGGGAGGGCTCCCAGCGCCACCCACCCCCCATTCCCACTCACCTGCCCCTGCCTGGGACTCGAAAGTTAACATCTGTCTCTATAAAGCCCCTGATAAATTTCACCTCTATCTGTTCCCTTCCCCTCCCGGTATTGGGCAGTCTAAACTTTTACAATGTGATTTACTCCACACAATTTCTAAGCAACATCTTCTGCACATTCCTTTCCTCCCTCACAAGTATTTGTTACCTGCATAAGACAAAGTTGGCTGAGGTAAGTCACAGATTCCAGGCAAAAACCACCAACTACTGCAGGAGGACAATGAACTGCGCACAGATTTATTGTATTTACGTGTCTATAATCTAACAGGGAACACAACTCGGCCAGAAAGGACCTGGCACTTGGCCGCTGTGCCCTGGTGGGGCTGGGCTGGACCCAAACTGCATCCCTGGGGAGGCCATGAGCCCGACCCTGCAGCCTCTCACCGAGCACTTCTCCGTTCCCTGTCAAACAGAAAACACGGCAAAACGCACAATCATTTCTTCCAACTACAAAAACACTGCGATGCCTTTAAGACAGGGAAAGGATTGTAAACCCTCCCAATCCCTTCAGCCTTCCATCACGGTGCTCTACCCGCACTCTGCACATCTGTATGTTCTCCTCACGAGCCTGGCTCCAGTTGTGCAGATTGCCCTGGACTCTGGGACACCTCATTTTGTGTCTGTTTACCTTGACTTTGCCTGTTGAATCTCCTGCTGCTCCTCTTCATTTCTTCTGTGCACAATCGACTGCAAAAAGGGAAGATGAAATGAAATGTACTGAGCAACCTAACAAGGAGGAGACAAGAAAGGCACTACCACCTCTGGGCATTGAGAAAAGTTCCATGAACTCTAAGAAGTGAGGATATACATACATCACTGCTGATCTCCTCCAGGTCCCCATCCATGAGAAAGAACTCGGCAATCCTCTCAGAGGGCTCCTGCAGCAGCCTGTGCAGCAAGGGAACATCTCCACTGCTCAGCTGCTTCTTTTCTGCAATTTGTAAGCAGTGTCACAGGACATGGAACACCCCACAGGGGCTCTGTCTACCTCCTGCAGTCCTGAGCCTTTTCTCCTGACACACATCCCACGCTGACTCAAGTGTGATCACCAGATACCTTACAGGTCCCTAATATTGTGCCACTTCAAGCACCTTCTCCTCAGTTCCCTCCTATTCTCTCAGATGTCCCCATTAAGGGAGACCAAATCTCCCTTTTCCTGAAAAAGGAAGAGTAAACTGCTATGGAAGTAAACTTCTTCCACTGAACAATGGGTACTTGGAACTCAGCATATGCAATCCAAAGCTGTCAGCTGAAAGGGCCCACAAAACAATTGTTCAGCTTTTCCTCTCCAGAGGAGACATCTCTGAAGGGTCCCTTACAGGGCCAAATGCCACACCCCACACCCAGTGCACAAACGAGAGAGAGGTCTGGGACGAGTCCTGTTACTCCAAGGGACACATTCCACACACCCCCACACACAGAATGATCAGAGATTAAGTGATCAGGCAGCAGTGACTGCCTTACCTCCAGATGCATGGGTAACTTAACGTGCAAATTCATGGGAGCTGTTTTCTATCTGTGGATAAAAAAAGAAAATCCATTCAGACGCCATTTCCCTCTCAGCACATTTTCCCCACGTGTCTCAGCTCAGAGAATTGGATCCAAGCTGGAGATGGATCCTGTCTGTAAAAGACTTAAAACATACTGGATCTGGATAAGACAGAAAGCTGTGCTGCCGTGTTCACTGTCGCTGTGCCAAGCCAAGCCCTTGCATTCCTATTCTGCCCAAACTCAGTAACACACTGTAACCCCAGATCTTTCCTGCCTGGTTTCCTTGCAGCATTCTTAACTACTTCACAGAGCTCACTTCTCCCATCACACGTAGGTCTGCTATTTGTGTTGCCATCAGGGTAGACCCCTGTGACCCAGCCTTGTGCCTGACAGGCACATTCAGAAAACAGCAGAGCTTTTGAACACTTCCTCTGCAATTTATTCACTTCAACTTCACACTCTGCTCTGAAATGCCCTTCTGTATTACTCCTAGAAGCAAAGTTACCCTTCTAACACACTCCCAAGTTTTACCAATCACATGAAGTAATTCTGCAATAGTGAAGTCTTTAGACAAGTGAAATAGGAAGTTAAAACCACTGAAATAGAAATTAAACACTAAGCAGCCATACAACATCAAGATATTTGAGAAAAATGCAGCAGTAAGGGCAAAGCTACTTTTGACCACGTACGACATTGGTGGTGGAAGATGTTCCAAGGAAATTCCTAGGAAAAAAGAAAACTAGTCTCAGTCAGCATGGCACTGACCATGAGCAGTACTTTGAAGCCTGCCCTTCCGCACCTTTCCCCAGGCTGCCCCTGCCCCGAGTGCCGAGAGGGCGCTCCGGTGGCCTTTTAGCCGGGACCTGGGCACGAGAAAGAGTGGGAGAAAGGGGAGGGGGGTCTCGGGAGCGGGACCCAGCGGGACCCAGCGCAGCCGCGGACCCTGCGAGCAGCCCCGGCTCCGCCCGGCTGAGCGCCCCGCGCCGCCGCGGGCCCGCAGCATCCAAACCCCGCCAATCCCGGCCCGCCTTTCTCCGCCCTGTCCAATCACAGCCGCCCTGTCAATCCGGGCGCGGCCCCGCCCAGCTCAGCCCACTCAGTCCCGGCCCCAGGCCCGCGTTCGCCGCAGGCGCTGCTCCAGCCGGCGCCGCCGCCGCTTTGGGAGACGGCGGAGCCTTGTCCCCGCTACCGCAGCCTCGGCAGGTCCTGTTGGGGCTTGGGAAGGGCGGGCGGGAGTTGTGCCAGGGAAACGGGAGGACGGCAGGCAGCGAGCGCAACCACGGCAGCGGGGCTTGAGGGGACTGCGGGGGTCGCGGAGCCGAGCGCGGCGGGAAAAGGGCGGGCTGCGATTGGCCGGGCCGGCGCTGCCTCGAGCTGTGATTGGCTGGGCTGGCCGGCGCTGGGGCATAAATTGCGGGCGTCCAGCGGGCGTCCAGCAGTTCGACGGCGGCGAAGAGCGACGGCGGAAGGCAGTGAGGAGCGTCGGAAGGCGGCGAGAGGCGGCGGCGGCGGCGGCGAGCGCGCCATCCCAGGAGCGCCGCAGGGCCAGGACGGGACTTGCGCGGATGCTCGTCTGGCGACCGCTGGTGAGCACGGAAGCGGCTCCCGCGTCTGCCGGGGCCGGCGGTGCCCAGTTCTTTACGCAGTGCCCTGCACGGCTTGGGTGACCCGTGGGAGTCGTGGAGTGGCCCAGGGCGACCAGCTGCTGTTACTGGGGGCAGGTGCTGTTGGGGCATGGGAAGGGCAGGCGGGAGTTGTGCCAGGGAAACGGGAGGACGGCAGGCAGCAGGCGCCATCACGGCAGCGGGGCTTGAGGGGACTGTGGGGGTCGCGGAGCCGAGCGCGGCGGGAAGGGGCGGGCTGGGATTGGCCGGGCCGGCGCTGCCTCGAGCGGGACTCCTGGAGCGGCGCAGGGCGACCAGCTGCTGTTACTGAGGGCCGGGAAGCGTGTGTTGTGGGGCTTCTGGGTATAAAGGAATGTTTCAAACACTGAGGATAAACCTGCCTTTTTGAATTTCTGTTACTTTATGTTATTTGCCATGATCACAGCTTTCTTCTTTATTAAACTACTTCATTATTTTGGTCTTATTTTTTTTACTAGGCTATTTTTTACTGGTTATCTGGTTTTAATTTAGTAAAGATTCTAAACCTGGCACTCAAACACGGCCTACCAGGGGGAGGTAAAGGGGGGCCTTTGGGCCATTGCTGGGCTGACACCTGGCAGGGGGCTGGGGGGAGGGTGGGGAGCGAACTGCAGGGCATCAGGCCTCAAGTGTCCTCAGAATTGGGATCCCCTTAGGGCACGTGACCCCACTCTAGAGATGGTGAAGTGATGACAATCACTCATGTCTGACCTTACCAACAGCGCCGGGCGGCAGGAGAAGCAGGAACAGATTTTAGCTGCTGGCAGTGAGAAGCTGAGGAGTTGGAGCTGAGCAAGCAGAGCTGGAGAAGACAAGAGATAGGTAGGGATTGAGAACCAACTGCTTTGGGGATGGGATAGCGAACATGGAGCTGAGAGGTGAAATGTGTGGCTGGAGATGAAAACATGAAGGGATGGTATAGGGAATCTAGGGTGTGTAGTAAAGTAAGGATTATCAAGTGGGAACTAAAAACATGGGTTCACACGGCAAGCTCAAACCACAGACAGAAGTCAAACAAAGATCCTGCACAGAGAAGGAGAATTATTTGGCACGGCTAACAAGACATCGATCCAGAAGGCACAATGAAGAGCAGGCAGTTGAATAAAGCTTGTGGGATAAACAAGAGCTGAAATCACGGGCTGGGGAAAAGGGGGACCTGGAAATCACTGGGGCTGGGATAAAGAGCTCAAGCAGGGTAGACGCTGCAAGGGCTGACGCTGGGCCTGTGGGGATCCCTGTGCGCTGGCGTCGCTTAGGGCCTGCGCTGTTCATGCTGGGGGCTGCGTCTTGTGCCTACCATGGGATGGGACGGGCAGTGCTGAGAAGGGCAAGTGAGAACTGCTAGGGCCTGAAAGGCCACCCACACTTGCATGTGGTATGGGTGGGCAAGTGGGCCGCAGTAGGGGCTGGAGTTAGAAGTCAGTGTGCGTGTGGCTGGAAAATGCCAAGTGGTGCTGGCATTGTGAGTGGCTCCGCCAAGCAAACTGTCATGCTAAGAAAGGGACTGTGTCACCCAAGGTGAAACATCTGTGGAGTGGCCTAGTGCCTCGGGAGCTGGCATGGGGGCGGGAGGGGGAATCGCTCTGGGGCTGGTATACTCACCGTGGGGTGGGCTTGGAGGCTCTAGGATGAGAGCTGAACGGCTGCAGAGCTGGAGCCACGACGCACACGCTGCCCTTCCAAGCTGCACAAGAGTCCGATGGCAGAGATGGAGAAAGGCCCAGCTGCAGGAGCAGAGCAGGCAGTTGAATAAAGCTTGTGGGCTGAGCAAGACCTGTAATCACGGGCTGGGGAAAAGGGGGACCCGGAAATCACTGGGGCTGGGATAAAGAGCTGCAAGCAGGGTAGACGCTGCAAGGGCTGACGCTGGGCCTGTGGGGATCCCTGTGCGCTGGTTAGGGCCTGCGCTGTTCATGCTGGGGGCTGCGTCTTGTGCCTACCATGGGATGGGACGGGCAGTGCTGAGAAGGGCAAGTGAGGACTGCTAGGGCCTGAAAGGCCACCCACACTTGATTGTGGTATGGGTGGGCAAGTGGGCCGCAGTAGGGGCTGGAGTTAGAAGTCAGTGTGCGTGTGGCTGGAAAATGCCAAGTGGTGCTGGCATTGTGAGTGGCTCCGCCAAGGAAACTGTCATGCTAAGAAAGGGACTGTGTCACCCAAGGTGAAACATCTGTGGGGTGGCCTAGTGCCTCGGGAGCTGGCATGGGGGCGGGAGGGGGAATCACTGTGGGGCTGGTATACTCACCGTGGGGTGGGCTTGGAGGCTCTAGGATGAGAGCTGAACGGCTGCAGAGCTGGAGCCACGACGCACACGCTGCCCTTCCAAGCTGCACAAGAGTCCGATGGCAGAGATGGAGAAAGGCCCAGCTGCAGGAGCAGAGCAGGCAGTTGAATAAAGCTTGTGGGATAACCAAGAGCTGAAATCACGGGCTGGGGAAAAGGGGGACCCGGAAATCACTGGGGCTGGGATATGAAGCTGCAAGCAGATGTTGCATACCCTAAAACAAGAAACAAAACACTCAGTGAGCTGCGGGTAAACCCTTTTCCATAACCATCATCCTATCCCAAACAAAGAAGAAACCAAGCTTTCCAATTATTCTGCATTACCTCATATCCTGCTTTTAGTCCAATGATCCCCCTTTTTCCCACTAAGGCAGATCTTGCCAAATTACTTGGTAAGACTTCAAACTGTGGATTACTTCCTTACAAAAGAGCCTCCAAATTCTTCTCATGTGGCTTCTAGGGCTATCCCAGACTGGATCCTGGGACAGGACAGGATGCATATATGAGGAACACATTCCCTCTGCAGCCAGCTGCACACTGGTAGCAGCTGGTACAACACCAACACTTCAAAGGCACCCAACCCAAGCCACCCCCAGCGCAATAATCCGGGGTCTCCAAATCCATGCTGTAGAACACGGCAGGGAACAAGGCACGTGGACAGATCAATCATCTCCAGAGGAGTGTTCTGAGCTGCTTTGCCACATGCCTTGAACCCTGTCCCCTTCACCCAGTGCAATGTTCAAACCCAGCCCTGGTCACTGTGCTGGTTACAACACAGCAGCCTGTCTTCCCCAAATCCCAGATTTCCATGGCTTTGGTGGCCTGAAACCTTCTCTCCATGGATCCTCAGCCCACCTCACTCGCACTGCTCCAAGGCACTTACCCCTCAGGCAGTGGGCACTGGCTGAGGCATGGCTGGCTGCTCTGCTTTGCCACCTTGCTGCTCTGAAACGGGGGTGGTGGGCAAAATCTCTTCTTTGGGTTCCACAATGCCTGACAAAAACCCCGGTACTGGGACTGTCCACCAACAAACTTTGGTGGTGAACGGCACCTCATCAGCTGGGTCCGAGGAAAAACAAACCAGCTGAGGGCAAAAAACCCAACCCATTGGCTGGGGACTTTTTATTTTCATTTTAAAAATGAGTTAGGACACCTGAAAGGCAAAAATCCTACTCACAAGGCTAGAAGCAGTCAGCACACACACTCGCACAGGCAGACACGAGCAGCAGCAGACAGACACAAACTCTCCCAGACACACACGGACACTCACGCGCTCCCACTGTCACACACTCCTCAGCTGACATGCTGACTGCAAGCCCTGCTTGAAACACTACACCGAACAGGATGTTTCAACACATCTTCCAGCTGCTGCTCTTCAACATCAAACGGCAGACTCCAGGAAAATTGGTAGCATCGGTGACTGCAGAGATAGGAACCCACCTCAGGGACCTGCGAGACAACAGGAGGTGGTCAGCAAGTGGCTCCCTGACAGCTAGAGGTTATCCCCACACGTTTTCTACCCCAAACCCCATAGAACAGAGATGAACAATTAAGTTTTGTAACTGTTCTACCTACCCGTGACCACGTGCCAGAGCAGGGGCAGCACTGAGTGTCAGTGGCACAACAAAGGTGCGTGCAGGATAGGTACATACGGTATAGATACGTACAAGAAAGGTACGTGCAATATAAGCCAAGACAGGCACACCCAGTACAGGTACCTACAGCATAAGCCAAGGCAGGTACATACAGGATAAGTGAGGACTGGAGATAACTCTCTGGAGGATCAAGTCTCAAGCCCAATACTCTTTGAAAAGACAGAACCTAGGGAACTATTGAAGGCACATAAGGAGGGTCTAACACACTCCCTATAGAAGGCCAAGAGAATGGCACGTGAAAAGAAGGCACTAGCAAAGCTGAGGCGGAAAATGGATGAGAACCTCTTGTGTACTTCTTTCTGTCTCTAAGAGCAAAAAGGTAAAGATGCCAGAATCAGCCCAATGCAGGAAAGTACACGAGTGGAGTCCGGCCAGCATGGCCTGGAATGATGCTGATAAAGCATCGAGATGTGACAAAGGCGACACACAAGACAATGGACACAAACGACAGAACACAGACACAGACTACATAAGAGACACAAGTTATGTAGCAAGACCTGGAAGGAACTGGAGCAGCCATCAACTGGAACATCTCAGAGCCAGAGCTGGAACAAAGAACATGCCATGGTCAGAGCTGGAGGTTCAGCATGCTGGACTGGGAAACACCTGCAAGTGAAACAAGCAGAAGGAACAGAAATCACCTGGGCCCTCAAATATCCTGAGCACTAAGTGACCAGGGGGGTCCAGGAGCAGGAGCTGGAGAACCAGGAACAGCTCTTGTGAAGAGGGTTAGCTGCATATATCCTCCGATTAAACTCTCCATCATGAATCGCATTTTCTTAAGGAAATTGGCTCTGCTAAGATAACAAAAATAAATTCGGGTGACCTGGGGCAAACCCCTCAACAGACATGTGTTTTCATTCCTGTAACCTAAATGAGAATCTTTTCAGGGGAATCTAAAACATCTCTGGATCTGACTTGCTTAGCAAAGAAATTGCAGTCGGTATCATAATGACCTTAGGAAACAAAGCTTCATTTAAATTTAAAAGCATCAGCTACAATTAAAGCCCTGCTTCACTTCGCTAGATTCTGTTTGAATCATTGCCAGGCAAATCATAACAGAGGTCACTGAACTTATGTTTCTAACAAGCAATTAACTCTAGCAAGCTTCCAAAAAATTTAGTCCTCTAGTACATTAGGGAAAAAAAACCCCAACAAACCAAATCATAACAAAACAAAACACACCTCCAATAGGTGAGTGTGAGCAGGTTCATTCTAGAGCACCATCTTCCGTTATTATGAATTCCACTGAAATAATTACAACCACCTTCTACCCAACCCTCATCCCCCAAACCCAAGAACTTTGTTGGGGTTTTTAAAGCAGGTCCCTCTTCCTTCATACATCAGCTTTTAGGTCAAAAATTAAAAAAAAATAAAATAAAATCAGGGGTTCCAGGTTATCAACAGCAAAACCTGATGTTTAGGACAACAGCTGTTGTTCCAGGACCTGACAGAAATGCCCCCCCCCAAGCTTTACTGTCTTGTGGTTCAACTCCTTCTCCCTCTCGGGCAGTCTCACACTTGTGAGCTCCACAAGGCCCTGCCCCTGATGAGCTCTAAGGAGGCACCTGAAGGCCTGAGGGACATGTGGAGGGTCAGAGATTTTACAGATCCTGCCCTTAGCTCAGCCTTTCAGCAGGGAGAGTCTGCAGGGACAGGGAAGACAGCCTACATCCAGAAGGGCAGAAGCTTTTCTAAGAGAAACAGTGCCTACCAACGGGGAAGAAAGGGGAAATTCATGCCAAGTTTTTGGAGAAAACTTTGAAACACACAGTAGCAAAGTTAAATAGTGTTATTGGGTAACAAAAAGAAAGAAACAAAAACCCCAAAGCCAAGTGCAACAGAAAACCCGAACCACTTGTTGAGATGATTCTTGCTTTGTACCACAATTGCTTGCTTTGAGTGGAAAACACTCACTAGGAGGAACACTCCTACTGTATGAGAAACACTGACAGCGAGTCAAATGCACAGAAACACAAACACAACCAAAAGCAGCATTAACACAAAAAGCCCTGATGAAATACTTGCTCAAATATATACCAAGCCTCGCTGAAAGGAGCGTCACCGTCAGCCTGGTTTGGTTTTCTCCCTTTGAACTGGTAAAACAACTGACCGTCAACACCTCATGCAAGAGCATTTATCTTATGCTACAAAAAAAGCCTTTTCTGACACACCCTATTTAGCAGGGAAGTCAGGAGAGAAATGCTTTGCTTTCATAGACAAGAAGCCGCCTACCTGTGCCGGGCTCGCTGCTGAGCCCGTGCGGGTTTGCTCGTGCTGTTTCAATAACGCGGCTCAGCTGAGCTCGGCAGCTTCGGGTGCTGCGCTGGGCGGAGCCGGGCGGGGTTCGTGTAACCTCGGCAACATTCGGCACTTCGGCTACACTCGGCCTTTATCGGCTCCACTCGGTATACTGCCACTTCGGATTTGATCGGCTGCATTCGGCTGCGTTCGGGTTGCCTGGCTACGCCCCCAGGGCCCGGCTCGGCTCCGCGCCGAGGCGCCGCGCGGGAGAAGGCGGAGCCGCCTCGCGTTAAACGCGCAGAGCTCGGTGTGTTCCTGCCGCCGAGTCCCGCGGGCGGCCCGGCCATCGCACGGGCACGGACGGGAGCGCGGGGCCGGGCAGGAGCTCGCTGGGCAGTGCCTGCACCCGCGGAATATAATGGCCACCGACAGCACCGCTGGGCTCGGCCGGGCTGGGCTGCGGGGTGGCTGCAGTACCGCGCTGTGTCCACACGGCGGCGACACTGCCGCCCAGCTCAGCCCGGGCTCGCGGGCCAGAGGAGGCAAAAAAAGCCACGCATTGAATAATCGCTTCCAAAATTCCTCCCAAATGAATGCCCCCAAAAACGGCCGACCAAAACTAAAAAAATCTCTGCCTCTAACCAAATAAAACCAAAAATAACCCTTGAAATATAATATATAGATACAGATATTTGTTCTTATTTCATTTATATTCATAATCTATACATATTTATAGATTAGTTCTATTCTAACATATATACAATATTATTTCTATTACTTATTATATAGAAAATCTTTCTATTACTAATATTGAATTCTATTTTACGTATAGCTATGTCTTTATGCATTACATATTTGTATGTTTATATTTTAAAATATTATTTATTTATAAACTCTGCCCCCCGCCAAGTAGGAAAAAAAAACCCCCTTTCTTTCAAACAATATTTAAATATATTTTTCTCTTTATGTTTTTCATATTTACATCTGTAATTTATATATCTCTATCATGGACAGGAGAATTTATCCTATTACTTATATCCTGCATATATATGTACTTTTATTTTATATTTATATATGCCTATATATTCATATTGCTAATTTTACAAGGCTGTATATATTTATTGTATATTTATATTTTTGATTATATTACTTATAAAAAACTTCATCGTGTATGACAGGGGCTGTAATTTCTGATTCTCTTTTAGGTTTCTGACTGTAGACTAAACTAAGATGCTCCTTGAGCTAGAAATCAACATTTTATACTAGAAAATGAAATCAGGTTCAGAATAATTTTTTTTTCTTCTATTTTCACCTGATGATAAACAGGAAGGTTACTGAAACACAGTAATGCACATCATGCCAAAACTCATTTTGTTCCTATTTTCCAACTCTTCATAGCTTAGCTAAAAGGTAGTCCACAGATAGATCGAGACTGTTTGAAATAAAAAGAACAAAGAACTCAGATATTTTCAATGAAGGAGCTACAACAAGGTTTAAATGTTTCATGTAGAATGTTTTAGGTTTAGTAATTCTGTTGCATTCCTTCAACTGTTTTGCACTTTAAGAGGACAAGGAGTAACAGAGTTTGGAATGTAGGAATCACCTTGTAATTATTACATTTTATTAAAGTAAAACTGATTTTTTTTTCTCCAGAAATGGAGAACCTCAGTTGTTTATCAATGACAATTTATGCCAATACTAAATATTCTTTACGTATGAGAAGGTTATAAAACATTATCACAATTACATGGCTTCTATCTGTAAACTGCAACGTACTTTCAACTCTAAATACATACAAATTTTAGTTTAGAAATACCTGCTGTGTCAGCAACAATTCCTGGGTAGGTTCTAGGAGCTTGGTCAAGGAATTAATTGATGTCAGGCTTAACAGCTATTGAGCTATACCCATAAGCATAAACGAGCAAAGATGCAACGTCTTTTCTCTTACAGGCACTTTAGAGATGAGAGTTTCTAACTCAGTAGCTAAATATTATGATAAATACCTCATAGATTTAAGAGAACTATAGAAAGCCTTTAGCAGCCGTGCGGTGCAGCTTCTTAAAGCAGCCTGTTGAACATTAAAATATGCTTTTACTCTTCACTGCTTTTTGCAGCTTTTATAAAGGACTGAAAGTGTTCAGATTTAGCAGTTGTAGAAATAGTCTGCAGGAGTCCTCGCTGAGCAGGAGATCCTGTTCAAAGTTTGTTACATAATCAATTCATCAGGTAACATATATGGGACCCTGCTCTTCACAGCACAGACACAAATGCTTATTTCCAATTCTTGGTAAGAACCAACGAACTATACCGGCAGTGCTGTGTTCTGCAATTATATTCTCACAAGCACTCGGGAACACCTGGACACACCCAGACACATAGCATTTACAGCTGAATTATTAAAAGAGCAGAACCAACATGGCCCCCAGACAAAAGGCGGACGGGAAGCGCCAGCGAGTTTTCCTCTTCTGTTCCCCTTTCGCGGCTTTGGCAAGCACAGTCTGAAACTCACCGGTCACAGGGGTCCCCGAGCGCCCCGGGCGCTGCTCCACGCTGCGGGGTGTCCGAGGTAGCCACGGCCGCTCGCAGCGCCCCGTGCCCGGTGGCTCCACGCGGTCGGGAGGCGCCTTTCGCTCGCGGAGTGCACAAGCCACGAGGTGCCGAGAGCGCTCCAGGCTCCAGGCGGCGGGCGGAGCGCGGCTGGGGGCGGGAAAGCCGATCCCTGGGCGGCTCCTACGGCGGGGAGGGGCGGCACCGCAGCGGGACAGCCCCGCCCGCTCCTGCCCGTCCTGCGGGGCCGGCACCGAGCCCGGGGGGTCTTCTCCGGCGCCCGAGCGGAGCGGCGGGACGGGCTCGGCTCGGCTCCGTCAGTCCCCAGAAGCAGCCAAATTCCCGTCCCACCCCAGCAATTCCCCGGGCAATGAAGGGTAGGCGTCTCGTCGGGCACAAGGGCCGGGCAGAAGCGCTGTCAAATGCAGCAGCACAGCTGGGTTTAAACCTTTTAAATGCTTGAAAAGCTGGAGTTTCCTTTCGGTAAACCCCTGAGGCAACAGGGAGCGGTCACCTCAACTTAAAGGGCAAATAAATGTCTTCTCCCATTCAATTCTGTCCCCGACAGTAGCAGAAAAAGGCGCCTCCGCCGTAAACCACGCCCCCCACCCGCGCTGTCATCCTTCTCAGCCACAGCGTCCCTTTGCAGCCCCAACTCCCCGTCCCCCTCTGCCCTCCATTGACAGACACCGCCCCGCTCTCTCCCGCCCCTCGCCCCCTCCCCACGCTCGGCAGCCCCGGAGCGACCCCGCCGTCCCCCTTGGTCACCGCCCAATCACCCAGGGCGGCACCGCCTCAGCAATGGCTGCAGTACCGCGCTGTGCCCACACGGCGGCGACACTGAGAGGGCACCGGCCCGGGGGTGGCTGCAGTACCGCGCTGTGTCCACACGGCGGCGACACTGCCGCCCAGCTCAGCCCGGGCTTGCGGGGCAGAGGAGGCAAAAAAAGCCACGAATGGAATAATCGCTTCCAAAATTCCTCCCAAATGAATGCCCCCAAAAACGGCCGACCAAAACTAAAAAAATCTCTGCCTCTAACCAAATAAAACCAAAAATAACCCTTGAAATATAATATATAGATATAGATATTTGTTCTTATTTCATTTATATTCATAATCTATACATATTTATAGATTAGTTCTATTCTAACATATATACAATATTATTTCTATTACTTATTATATAGAAAATCTTTCTATTACTAATATTGAATTCTATTTTACGTATAGCTATGTCTTTATGCATTACATATTTGTATGTTTATATTTTAAAATATTATTTATTTATAAACTCTGCCCCCCGCCAAGTAGGAAAAAAAAAACCCCTTTATTTCAAACAATATTTAAATATATTTTTCTCTTTATGTTTTTCATATTTACATCTGTAATTTATATATCTCTATCATGGATAGAAGAATATATCCTATTAGTTATATCCTGCATATATATGTACTTTTATTTTATATTTATATATGCCCATATATTTATATTACTAATTTTACAAGTCTGTATATATTTATTGTATATTTATATTTTTGATTATATTATCTATAAAAAACCCTGCCTCTAACCAAATAACCCAAATAAAACATTTAAACTGCATCTTTGTATTTCTATTTTCATTCTTATATGCATTCCTTATATATTATGATATTTGTATTATTTATATAGTATATATTTCATAGAAATTTGTTAATTGTATTTGTTAATATGTTCTATTTATACAAATATATTGATATTTTTATATTTTCATATTTTCATTTTTCCATTATTTATATCTCATATTTATACCAGATATATAACACCCCACCAATGAAATAAAAGAGTGTAAGTTGGATAGAAGGCTGAAAGAAAAACAGGAGCAAAGCCCAGGACTAATTATTACAGAGCGTGGCTGGCGAACGTGTCCAAAAACCACCAGCTCCAACAGAACGGGTCACGCTCACAGCTCGGCCTGGGACTCGAAAGTTAACATCTGTCTCTATAAAGCCCCTGATAAATTTCACCTCTATCAGTTCCCTTCCCCTCCCGGTATTGGTCAGTCTAAAGTTTTACAATTCGATTTACTCCACACAATTTCTAAGCAACATCTTCTCCACATTCCTTTCCTCCCTCACAAGTATTTGTTACCTGCATAAGACAAAGTTGGCTGAGGTAAGTCACAGATTCCACGTAAAAACCACCAACTACTGCAGGAGGACAATGAACTGTGCACAGATTTATTGTTTTTACATGTCCATCATCTAACACAGAGCGCAACGACAAAATGCCAACCACAGCAAACACCCAGCCCTGCACACAGGGAGGGGGCCCAGTGCAAAGTCAGCCACGGCACCTTCAAGGTGCCCTGGCTATGCCATCAAGCCCTTTTACCCAGAGGGCCACTCGTGCTCCTTCTTCAACTCCACGTTCGCTCTTGCCTCGCCGGTCCTCTCTTGAGCCCGAAGCCGACGCCTCTGCAGCTCGCTCTTGCCTCGCCGGTCCTCTCTTGAGCCCGACGCGTCAGCACTTGCCTCGTCGTCCCACACCTTCTGCCAATGGACAACGACACACTCAGCCCTCAGAAGCTCCAGCTCCTCAAAGGAGCCGCCACTCAACAGCCCCACAGCGACATCCTCACGCCACCACCCTCAGAACCCCCCACAGCTGCCCAAAAGCCTCCAACTTCAGCTTCACTCACCACCTCGACGTCCGCCGAAGTCCCACGCCGTGCTGGGAGCTAGACCCTCTGGGCAAAAGATGCTGGGCTTGCAAAGCAGCGGACAAGAGGCTGCAGCCCTGCTTACAGGGGGCCCAAGCCGCTGCCTAGACTGCAAAGTGCCCGGGGACTCCAGAGCACCGGCCCTGACTTACAGGGCGGCCCTGCTCCCCAAGGCCTACGGAGGCTCCTTCTCTCCACATCCGGGCCACTCCCCACTAACGGGGAGGGCGCCCAACACAGGCTGCCAGCTGAAGGGAGCACAAAGGCTCCCAGACCCATAGCCTGCTTACAGGCCGGTCCACACCCAGGGAGCCACGGAGCTCCTCGGCCTTCCCCCACGGTGACAGGAACCAGACTCCACACTCGGGCACTGGGGATCTCGGCCTAAAGCCGAAGCGCCCCGAGGGGCCGGGAGCCCAGCCCCAAGGACAGGGAGGGCACACGCCCGGCCCCACCACTCCTGGCCCCACGCCTCTGAAAGGCCGGGGCCAGGGATAACCCCCTGATTGAGGGGGTCCCTCCAACCGCCCGCCGAGGCCAGGGGACGCACATAACCCCACTTACGGGGCCGCCCCCCGCAACCCGGCACCCCCCAACAAGCACCACGGAGCACAGGCTCCGGCCTGCGTCCCCCTCAGGAACAGGCCGGAGCCCAGCCGCAGCGCAGCGCAGCACGGCAACACGGCCGGTGGCAGGAGCCCTACGAGCCTCCTCTACGAGGCTGCCACACAAGGTGGCACCAGCACTTCTTCAACCTGCTCCCGGGCAAAGGCCTGGGAGCAGCCGTTCCTGTCACCTGGCTAAAGCAGTCTCCCCAGCCCTGCTTACAGGGACCTGGGGCTGCTCCGTGGGACAAAGGGACAAGGGGCTCCTCCTGGGGCAACGTCCTGGCACGGGCCCTGACTACAGGGCCCGCACGCTGCCGGCTCACAAGCACAAAGGGCACCCTAGGCCCAGACCCAGGCCCTGGCTACAGGCGGGTCACGCTGCCGCTAAGCCGCTTCGTGCCGTCCTCAGCAAGCAGGGGCGAGGCCGGACGCTTTCTCCACCCGAGCATTTTGGGGACCTGCTTGTGGCCGCACAGAACTCCTCTTTCTCTCCTGGGAAGTCCAAGCTAACCTGCTCTGTATCTAAAGGGGGGGCTAAAGCACAATCACACTCGCTCACTCGCACCAAGCTAAGGGGAAGACAGGGGAAGGAGGGGGAGACAGTCCCAAAAGAGGGAGCAAGGTCCGTGCGGCCAACCTGCTCAAAGGGAGCCTTCCCTACTGCTCAGTGGCAGATCAAAGCATCAGACCTGCCCCGCACTGCACTGCCAGGAGGGCACAGGGGCCTCGACGTGCTGAGGCGCTTCAGGCCTGGAACAGGGACAAAGGCTGTGACGCGCCCCGACTACAGGGGGTCACGCTGCCCAGGGACCAGCAGCAGGCAGAATGCTGCCAAGGGCTGGGGAAAGGGAAAAGCCCTGCCCTGCTTACAGGGCGGCCGGGCCGGGGGCTTGGGGAGCTCCGTTTCCCCCCTCAGGTGCGGAGACAGGGGCTCTCACCCTCCTTACAGGGTTGCCCCCGTCTCCGGGCAGCCAAAGGAGCACAATGGCAAAATGCCAACCACAGCAAACACCCAGCCCTGCACACAGGGAGGGGGCCCAGTGCAAAGTCAGCCACGGCACCTTCAAGGTGCCCTGGCTATGCCATCAAGCCCTTTTACCCAGAGGGCCACTCGTGCTCCTTCTTAAACTCCACGCTCGCTCTTGCCTCCCCGGTCCTCTCTTGAGCCCGACGCGTCAGCACTTGCCTCGTCGTCCCACACCTTCTGCCAATGGACAACGACACACTCAGCCCTCAGAAGCTCCAGCTCCTCAAAGGAGCCGCCACTCAACAGCCCCACAGCGACATCCTCATGCCACCACCCTCACAGAACCCCCCACAGCTGCCCAAAAGCCTCCAACTTCAGCTTCACTCACCACCTCGACGTCCGTTGAAGTCCCACGCCGTGCTGGGAGCTAGACCCTCTGGGCAAAAGATGCTGGGCTTGCAAAGCAGCGGACAAGAGGCTGCAGCCCTGCTTACAGGGGGCCCAAGCCGCTGCCTAGACTGCAAAGTGCCCGGGGACTCCAGAGCACCGGCCCTGACTTACAGGGCGGCCCTGCTCCCCAAGGCCTACGGAGGCTCCTTCTCTCCACATCCGGGCCACTCCCCACTAACGGGGAGGGCGCCCAACACAGGCTGCCAGCTGAAGGGAGCACAAAGGCTCCCAGACCCATAGCCTGCTTACAGGCCGGTCCACACCCAGGGAGCCACGGAGCTCGGCCTTCCCCCACGGTGACAGGAACCAGACTCCACACTCGGGCACTGGGGATCTCTGCCTAAAGCCGAAGCGCCCCGAGGGGCCGGGAGCCCAGCCCCAAGGACAGGGAGGGCACACGCCCGGCCCCACCACTCCTGGCCCCACGCCTCTGAAAGGCCGGGGCCAGGGATAACCCCCTGATTGAGGGGGTCCCTCCAACCGCCCGCCGAGGCCAGGGGACGCACATAACCCCACTTACGGGGCCGCCCCCCGCAACCCGGCACCCCCCAACAAGCACCACGGAGCACAGGCTCCGGCCTGCGTCCCACTCAGGAACAGGCCGGAGCCCAGCCGCAGCGCAGCGCAGCACGGCAACACGGCCGGCGGCAGGAGCCCTACGAGCCTCCTCTACGAGGCTGCCACACAAGGTGGCACCAGCACTTCTTCAACCTGCTCCCGGGCAAAGGCCTGGGAGCAGCCGTTCCTGTCACCTGGCTAAAGCAGTCTCCCCAGCCCTGCTTACAGGGACCTGGGGCTGCTCCGTGGGACAAAGGGACAAGGGGCTCCTCCTGGGGCAACGTCCTGGCACGGGCCCTGACTACAGGGCCCGCACGCTGCCGGCTCACCAGCACAAAGGGCACCCTAGGCCCAGACCCAGGCCCTGCCTACAGGCGGGTCACGCTGCCGCTAAGCCGCTTCGTGCCGTCCTCAGCAAGCAGGGGCGAGGCCGGACGCTTTCTCCACCCGAGCATTTTGGGGACCTGCTTGTGGCCGCACAGAACTCCTCTTTCTCTCCTGGGAAGTCCAAGCTAACCTGCTCTGTATCTAAAGGGGGGGCTAAAGCACAATCACACTCGCTCACTCGCACCAAGCTCAGGGGAAGACAGGGGAAGGAGGGGGAGACAGTCCCAAAAGAGGGAGCAAGGTCCGTGCGGCCAACCTGCTCAAAGGGAGCCATCCCTACTGCTCAGTGGCAGATCAAAGCATCAGACCTGCCCCGCACTGCACTGCCAGGAGGGCACAGGGGCCTCGACGTGCTGAGGCGCTTCAGGCCTGGAACAGGGACAAAGGCTGTGACGCGCCCCGACTACAGGGGGTCACGCTGCCCAGGGACCAGCAGCAGGCAGAATGCTGCCAAGGGCTGGGGAAAGGGAAAAGCCCTGCCCTGCTTACAGGGCGGCCGGGCCGGGGGCTTGGGGAGCTCCGTTTCCCCCCTCAGGTGCGGAGACAGGGGCTCTCACCCTCCTTACAGGGTTGCCCCCGTCTCCGGGCAGCCAAAGGAGCACAATGGCAAAATGCCAACCACAGCAAACACCCAGCCCTGTACACAGGGAGGGGGCCCAGTGCAAAGTCAGCCACGGCACCTTCAAGGTGCCCTGGCTATGCCATCAAGCCCTTTTACCCAGAGGGCCACTCGTGCTCCTTCTTCAACTCCACGCTCGCTCTTGCCTCGCCGGTCCTCTCTGAGCCCGAAGCCGACGCCTCTGCAGCTCGCTCTTGCCTCGCCGGTCCTCTCTTGAGCCCGACGCGTCAGCACTTGCCTCGTCGTCCCACACCTTCTGCCAATGGACAACGACACACTCAGCCCTCAGAAGCTCCAGCTCCTCAAAGGAGCCGCCACTCAACAGCCCCACAGCGACATCCTCACGCCACCACCCTCACAGAACCCCCCACAGCTGCCCAAAAGCCTCCAACTTCAGCTTCACTCACCACCTCGATGTCCGTTGAAGTCCCACGCCGTGCTGGGAGCTAGACCCTCTGGGCAAAAGATGCTGGGCTTGCAAAGCAGCGGACAAGAGGCTGCAGCCCTGCTTACAGGGGGCCCAAGCCGCTGCCTAGACTGCAAAGTGCCCGGGGACTCCAGAGCACCGGCCCTGACTTACAGGGCGGCCCTGCTCCCCAAGGCCTACGGAGGCTCCTTCTCTCCACATCCGGGCCACTCCCCACTAACGGGGAGGGCGCCCAACACAGGCTGCCAGCTGAAGGGAGCACAAAGGCTCCCAGACCCATAGCCTGCTTACAGGCCGGTCCACACCCAGGGAGCCACGGAGCTCGGCCTTCCCCCACGGTGACAGGAACCAGACTCCACACTCGGGCACTGGGGATCTCGGCCTAAAGCCGAAGCGCCCCGAGGGGCCGGGAGCCCAGCCCCAAGGACAGGGAGGGCACACGCCCGGCCCCACCACTCCTGGCCCCACGCCTCTGAAAGGCCGGGGCCAGGGATAACCCCCTGATTGAGGGGGTCCCTCCAACCGCCCGCCGAGGCCAGGGGACGCACATAACCCCACTTACGGGGCCGCCCCCCGCAACCCGGCACCCCCCAACAAGCACCACGGAGCACAGGCTCCGGCCTGCGTCCCACTCAGGAACAGGCCGGAGCCCAGCCGCAGCGCAGCGCAGCACGGCAACACGGCCGGCGGCAGGAGCCCTACGAGCCTCCTCTACGAGGCTGCCACACAAGGTGGCACCAGCACTTCTTCAACCTGCTCCCGGGCAAAGGCCTGGGAGCAGCCGTTCCTGTCACCTGGCTAAAGCAGTCTCCCCAGCCCTGCTTACAGGGACCTGGGGCTGCTCCGTGGGACAAAGGGACAAGGGGCTCCTCCTGGGGCAACGTCCTGGCACGGGCCCTGACTACAGGGCCCGCACGCTGCCGGCTCACCAGCACAAAGGGCACCCTAGGCCCAGACCCAGGCCCTGCCTACAGGCGGGTCACGCTGCCGCTAAGCCGCTTCGTGCCGTCCTCAGCAAGCAGGGGCGAGGCCGGACGCTTTCTCCACCCGAGCATTTTGGGGACCTGCTTGTGGCCGCACAGAACTCCTCTTTCTCTCCTGGGAAGTCCAAGCTAACCTGCTCTGTATCTAAAGGGGGGGCTAAAGCACAATCACACTCGCTCACTCGCACCAAGCTAAGGGGAAGACAGGGGAAGGAGGGGGAGACAGTCCCAAAAGAGGGAGCAAGGTCCGTGCGGCCAACCTGCTCAAAGGGAGCCATCCCTACTGCTCAGTGGCAGATCAAAGCATCAGACCTGCCCCGCACTGCACTGCCAGGAGGGCACAGGGGCCTCGACGTGCTGAGGCGCTTCAGGCCTGGAACAGGGACAAAGGCTGTGACGCGCCCCGACTACAGGGGGTCACGCTGCCCAGGGACCAGCAGCAGGCAGAATGCTGCCAAGGGCTGGGGAAAGGGAAAAGCCCTGCCCTGCTTACAGGGCGGCCGGGCCAGGGGCTTGGGGAGCTCCGTTTCCCCCCTCAGGTGCGGAGACAGGGGCTCTCACCCTCCTTACAGGGTTGCCCCCGTCTCCGGGCAGCCAAAGGAGCACAATGGCAAAATGCCAACCACAGCAAACACCCAGCCCTGCACACAGGGAGGGGGCCCAGTGCAAAGTCAGCCACGGCACCTTCAAGGTGCCCTGGCTATGCCATCAAGCCCTTTTACCCAGAGGGCCACTCGTGCTCCTTCTTCAACTCCACGCTCGCTCTTGCCTCGCCGGTCCTCTCTTGAGCCCGACGCGTCAGCACTTGCCTCGTCGTCCCACACCTTCTGCCAATGGACAACGACACACTCAGCCCTCAGAAGCTCCAGCTCCTCAAAGGAGCCGCCACTCAACAGCCCCACAGCGACATCCTCACGCCACCACCCTCAGAACCCCCCACAGCTGCCCAAAAGCCTCCAACTTCAGCTTCACTCACCACCTCGACGTCCGCCGAAGTCCCACGCCGTGCTGGGAGCTAGACCCTCTGGGCAAAAGATGCTGGGCTTGCAAAGCAGCGGACAAGAGGCTGCAGCCCTGCTTACAGGGGGCCCAAGCCGCTGCCTAGACTGCAAAGTGCCCGGGGACTCCAGAGCACCGGCCCTGACTTACAGGGCGGCCCTGCTCCCCAAGGCCTACGGAGGCTCCTTCTCTCCACATCCGGGCCACTCCCCACTAACAGGGAGGGCGCCCAACACAGGCTGCCAGCTGAAGGGAGCACAAAGGCTTCCCAGACCCATAGCCTGCTTACAGGCCGGTCCACACCCAGGGAGCCACGGAGCTCGGCCTTCCCCCACGGTGACAGGAACCAGACTCCACACTCGGGCACTGGGGATCTCGGCCTAAAGCCGAAGCGCCCCGAGGGGCCGGGAGCCCAGCCCCAAGGACAGGGAGGGCACACGCCCGGCCCCACCACTCCTGGCCCCACGCCTCTGAAAGGCCGGGGCCAGGGATAACCCCCTGATTGAGGGGGTCCCTCCAACCGCCCGCCGAGGCCAGGGGACGCACATAACCCCACTTACGGGGCCGCCCCCCGCAACCCGGCACCCCCCAACAAGCACCACGGAGCACAGGCTCCGGCCTGCGTCCCACTCAGGAACAGGCCGGAGCCCAGCCGCAGCGCAGCGCAGCACGGCAACACGGCCGGCGGCAGGAGCCCGATGAGCCTCCTCTACGAGGCTGCCACACAAGGTGGCACCAGCACTTCTTCAACCTGCTCCCGGGCAAAGGCCTGGGAGCAGCCGTTCCTGTCACCTGGCTAAAGCAGTCTCCCCAGCCCTGCTTACAGGGACCTGGGGCTGCTCCGTGGGACAAAGGGACAAGGGGCTCCTCCTGGGGCAACGTCCTGGCACGGGCCCTGACTACAGGGCCCGCACGCTGCCGGCTCACCAGCACAAAGGGCACCCTAGGCCCAGACCCAGGCCCTGGCTACAGGCGGGTCACGCTGCCGCTAAGCCGCTTCGTGCCGTCCTCAGCAAGCAGGGGCGAGGCCGGACGCTTTCTCCACCCGAGCATTTTGGGGACCTGCTTGTGGCCGCACAGAACTCCTCTTTCTCTCCCGGGAAGTCCAAGCTAACCTGCTCTGTATCTAAAGGGGGGGCTAAAGCACAATCACACTCGCTCACTCGCACCAAGCTAAGGGGAAGACAGGGGAAGGAGGGGGAGACAGTCCCAAAAGAGGGAGCAAGGTCCGTGCGGCCAACCTGCTCAAAGGGAGCCATCCCTACTGCTCAGTGGCAGATCAAAGCATCAGACCTGCCCCGCACTGCACTGCCAGGAGGGCACAGGGGCCTCGACGTGCTGAGGCGCTTCAGGCCTGGAACAGGGACAAAGGCTGTGACGCGCCCCGACTACAGGGGGTCACGCTGCCCAGGGACCAGCAGCAGGCAGAATGCTGCCAAGGGCTGGGGAAAGGGAAAAGCCCTGCCCTGCTTACAGGGCGGCCGGGCCGGGGGCTTGGGGAGCTCCGTTTTCCCCCTCAGGTGCGGAGACAGGGGCTCTCACCCTCCTTACAGGGTTGCCCCCGTCTCCGGGCAGCCAAAGGAGCACAATGGCAAAATGCCAACCACAGCAAACACCCAGCCCTGCACACAGGGAGGGGGCCCAGTGCAAAGTCAGCCACGGCACCTTCAAGGTGCCCTGGCTATGCCATCAAGCCCTTTTACCCAGAGGGCCACTCGTGCTCCTTCTTCAACTCCACGCTCGCTCTTGCCTCGCCGGTCCTCTCTTGAGCCCGACGCGTCAGCACTTGCCTCGTCGTCCCACACCTTCTGCCAATGGACAACGACACACTCAGCCCTCAGAAGCTCCAGCTCCTCAAAGGAGCCGCCACTCAACAGCCCCACAGCGACATCCTCACGCCACCACCCTCAGAACCCCCCACAGCTGCCCAAAAGCCTCCAACTTCAGCTTCACTCACCACCTCGACGTCCGCCGAAGTCCCACGCCGTGCTGGGAGCTAGACCCTCTGGGCAAAAGATGCTGGGCTTGCAAAGCAGCGGACAAGAGGCTGCAGCCCTGCTTACAGGGGGCCCAAGCCGCTGCCTAGACTGCAAAGTGCCCGGGGACTCCAGAGCACCGGCCCTGACTTACAGGGCGGCCCTGCTCCCCAAGGCCTACGGAGGCTCCTTCTCTCCACATCCGGGCCACTCCCCACTAACGGGGAGGGCGCCCAACACAGGCTGCCAGCTGAAGGGAGCACAAAGGCTTCCCAGACCCATAGCCTGCTTACAGGCCGGTCCACACCCAGGGAGCCACGGAGCTCGGCCTTCCCCCACGGTGACAGGAACCAGACTCCACACTCGGGCACTGGGGATCTCGGCCTAAAGCCGAAGCGCCCCGAGGGGCCGGGAGCCCAGCCCCAAGGACAGGGAGGGCACACGCCCGGCCCCACCACTCCTGGCCCCACGCCTCTGAAAGGCCGGGGCCAGGGATAACCCCCTGATTGAGGGGGTCCCTCCAACCGCCCGCCGAGGCCAGGGGACGCACATAACCCCACTTACGGGGCCGCCCCCCGCAACCCGGCACCCCCCAACAAGCACCACGGAGCACAGGCTCCGGCCTGCGTCCCACTCAGGAACAGGCCGGAGCCCAGCCGCAGCGCAGCGCAGCACGGCAACACGGCCGGCGGCAGGAGCCCTACGAGCCTCCTCTACGAGGCTGCCACACAAGGTGGCACCAGCACTTCTTCAACCTGCTCCCGGGCAAAGGCCTGGGAGCAGCCGTTCCTGTCACCTGGCTAAAGCAGTCTCCCCAGCCCTGCTTACAGGGACCTGGGGCTGCTCCGTGGGACAAAGGGACAAGGGGCTCCTCCTGGGGCAACGTCCTGGCACGGGCCCTGACTACAGGGCCCGCACGCTGCCGGCTCACCAGCACAAAGGGCACCCTAGGCCCAGACCCAGGCCCTGCCTACAGGCGGGTCACGCTGCCCCTAAGCCGCTTCGTGCCGTCCTCAGCAAGCAGGGGCGAGGCCGGACGCTTTCTCCACCCGAGCATTTTGGGGACCTGCTTGTGGCCGCACAGAACTCCTCTTTCTCTCCTGGGAAGTCCAAGCTAACCTGCTCTGTATCTAAAGGGGGGGCTAAAGCACAATCACACTCGCTCACTCGCACCAAGCTAAGGGGAAGACAGGGGAAGGAGGGGGAGACAGTCCCAAAAGAGGGAGCAAGGTCCGTGCGGCCAACCTGCTCAAAGGGAGCCATCCCTACTGCTCAGTGGCAGATCAAAGCATCAGACCTGCCCCGCACTGCACTGCCAGGAGGGCACAGGGGCCTCGACGTGCTGAGGCGCTTCAGGCCTGGAACAGGGACAAAGGCTGTGACGCGCCCCGACTACAGGGGGTCACGCTGCCCAGGGACCAGCAGCAGGCAGAATGCTGCCAAGGGCTGGGGAAAGGGAAAAGCCCTGCCCTGCTTACAGGGCGGCCGGGCCGGGGGCTTGGGGAGCTCCGTTTCCCCCCTCAGGTGCGGAGACAGGGGCTCTCACCCTCCTTACAGGGTTGCCCCCGTCTCCGGGCAGCCAAAGGAGCACAATGGCAAAATGCCAACCACAGCAAACACCCAGCCCTGCACACAGGGAGGGGGCCCAGTGCAAAGTCAGCCACGGCACCTTCAAGGTGCCCTGGCTATGCCATCAAGCCCTTTTACCCAGAGGGCCACTCGTGCTCCTTCTTCAACTCCACGTTCGCTCTTGCCTCGCCGGTCCTCTCTTGAGCCCGAAGCCGACGCCTCTGCAGCTCGCTCTTGCCTCGCCGGTCCTCTCTTGAGCCCGACGCGTCAGCACTTGCCTCGTCGTCCCACACCTTCTGCCAATGGACAACGACACACTCAGCCCTCAGAAGCTCCAGCTCCTCAAAGGAGCCGCCACTCAACAGCCCCACAGCGACATCCTCACGCCACCACCCTCAGAACCCCCCACAGCTGCCCAAAAGCCTCCAACTTCAGCTTCACTCACCACCTCGACGTCCGCCGAAGTCCCACGCCATGCTGGGAGCTAGACCCTCTGGGCAAAAGATGCTGGGCTTGCAAAGCAGCGGACAAGAGGCTGCAGCCCTGCTTACAGGGGGCCCAAGCCGCTGCCTAGACTGCAAAGTGCCCGGGGACTCCAGAGCACCGGCCCTGACTTACAGGGCGGCCCTGCTCCCCAAGGCCTACGGAGGCTCCTTCTCTCCACATCCGGGCCACTCCCCACTAACGGGGAGGGCGCCCAACACAGGCTGCCAGCTGAAGGGAGCACAAAGGCTCCCAGACCCATAGCCTGCTTACAGGCCTGTCCACACCCAGGGAGCCACGGAGCTTGGCCTTCCCCCACGGTGACAGGAACCAGACTCCACACTCGGGCACTGGGGATCTCGGCCTAAAGCCGAAGCGCCCCGAGGGGCCGGGAGCCCAGCCCCAAGGACAGGGAGGGCACACGCCCGGCCCCACCACTCCTGGCCCCACGCCTCTGAAAGGCCGGGGCCAGGGATAACCCCCTGATTGAGGGGGTCCCTCCAACCGCCCGCCGAGGCCAGGGGACGCACATAACCCCACTTACGGGGCCGCCCCCCGCAACCCGGCACCCCCCAACAAGCACCACGGAGCACAGGCTCCGGCCTGCGTCCCACTCAGGAACAGGCCGGAGCCCAGCCGCAGCGCAGCACGGCAACACGGCCGGCGGCAGGAGCCCTACGAGCCTCCTCTACGAGGCTGCCACACAAGGTGGCACCAGCACTTCTTCAACCTGCTCCCGGGCAAAGGCCTGGGAGCAGCCGTTCCTGTCACCTGGCTAAAGCAGTCTCCCCAGCCCTGCTTACAGGGACCTGGGGCTGCTCCGTGGGACAAAGGGACAAGGGGCTCCTCCTGGGGCAACGTCCTGGCACGGGCCCTGACTACAGGGCCCGCACGCTGCCGGCTCACCAGCACAAAGGGCACCCTAGGCCCAGACCCAGGCCCTGCCTACAGGCGGGTCACGCTGCCGCTAAGCCGCTTCGTGCCGTCCTCAGCAAGCAGGGGCGAGGCCGGACGCTTTCTCCACCCGAGCATTTTGGGGACCTGCTTGTGGCCACACAGAACTCCTCTTTCTCTCCTGGGAAGTCCAAGCTAACCTGCTCTGTATCTAAAGGGGGGGCTAAAGCACAATCACACTCGCTCACTCGCACCAAGCTAAGGGGAAGACAGGGGAAGGAGGGGGAGACAGTCCCAAAAGAGGGAGCAAGGTCCGTGCGGCCAACCTGCTCAAAGGGAGCCATCCCTACTGCTCAGTGGCAGATCAAAGCATCAGACCTGCCCCGCACTGCACTGCCAGGAGGGCACAGGGGCCTCGACGTGCTGAGGCGCTTCAGGCCTGGAACAGGGACAAAGGCTGTGACGCGCCCCGACTACAGGGGGTCACGCTGCCCAGAGACCAGCAGCAGGCAGAATGCTGCCAAGGGCTGGGGAAAGGGAAAAGCCCTGCCCTGCTTACAGGGCGGCCGGGCCGGGGGCTTGGGGAGCTCCGTTTCCCCCCTCAGGTGCGGAGACAGGGGCTCTCACCCTCCTTACAGGGTTGCCCCCGTCTCCGGGCAGCCAAAGGAGCACAATGGCAAAATGCCAACCACAGCAAACACCCAGCCCTGCACACAGGGAGGGGGCCCAGTGCAAAGTCAGCCACGGCACCTTCAAGGTGCCCTGGCTATGCCATCAAGCCCTTTTGCCCAGAGGGCCACTCGTGCTCCTTCTTCAACTCCACGCTCGCTCTTGCCTCGCCGGTCCTCTCTTGAGCCCGACGCGTCAGCACTTGCCTCGTCGTCCCACACCTTCTGCCAATGGACAACGACACACTCAGCCCTCAGAAGCTCCAGCTCCTCAAAGGAGCCGCCACTCAACAGCCCCACAGCGACATCCTCACGCCACCACCCTCAGAACCCCCCACAGCTGCCCAAAAGCCTCCAACTTCAGCTTCACTCACCACCTCGACGTCCGCCGAAGTCCCACGCCGTGCTGGGAGCTAGACCCTCTGGGCAAAAGATGCTGGGCTTGCAAAGCAGCGGACAAGAGGCTGCAGCCCTGCTTACAGGGGGCCCAAGCCGCTGCCTAGACTGCAAAGTGCCCGGGGACTCCAGAGCACCGGCCCTGACTTACAGGGCGGCCCTGCTCCCCAAGGCCTACGGAGGCTCCTTCTCTCCACATCTGGGCCACTCCCCACTAACGGGGAGGGCGCCCAACACAGGCTGCCAGCTGAAGGGAGCACAAAGGCTTCCCAGACCCATAGCCTGCTTACAGGCCGGTCCACACCCAGGGAGCCACGGAGCTCGGCCTTCCCCCACGGTGACAGGAACCAGACTCCACACTCGGGCACTGGGGATCTCGGCCTAAAGCCGAAGCGCCCCGAGGGGCCGGGAGCCCAGCCCCAAGGACAGGGAGGGCACACGCCCGGCCCCACCACTCCTGGCCCCACGCCTCTGAAAGGCCGGGGCCAGGGATAACCCCCTGATTGAGGGGGTCCCTCCAACCGCCCGCCGAGGCCAGGGGACGCACACAACCCCACTTACGGGGCCGCCCCCCGCAACCCGGCACCCCCCAACAAGCACCACGGAGCACAGGCTCCGGCCTGCGTCCCACTCAGGAACAGGCCGGAGCCCAGCCGCAGCGCAGCGCAGCACGGCAACACGGCCGGCGGCAGGAGCCCTACGAGCCTCCTCTACGAGGCTGCCACACAAGGTGGCACCAGCACTTCTTCAACCTGCTCCCGGGCAAAGGCCTGGGAGCAGCCGTTCCTGTCACCTGGCTAAAGCAGTCTCCCCAGCCCTGCTTACAGGGACCTGGGGCTGCTCCGTGGGACAAAGGGACAAGGGGCTCCTCCTGGGGCAACGTCCTGGCACGGGCCCTGACTACAGGGCCCGCACGCTGCCGGCTCACCAGCACAAAGGGCACCCTAGGCCCAGACCCAGGCCCTGCCTACAGGCGGGTCACGCTGCCCCTAAGCCGCTTTGTGCCGTCCTCAGCAAGCAGGGGCGAGGCCGGACGCTTTCTCCACCCGAGCATTTTGGGGACCTGCTTGTGGCCGCACAGAACTCCTCTTTCTCTCCTGGGAAGTCCAAGCTAACCTGCTCTGTATCTAAAGGGGGGGCTAAAGCACAATCACACTCGCTCACTCGCACCAAGCTAAGGGGAAGACAGGGGAAGGAGGGGGAGACAGTCCCAAAAGAGGGAGCAAGGTCCGTGCGGCCAACCTGCTCAAAGGGAGCCATCCCTACTGCTCAGTGGCAGATCAAAGCATCAGACCTGCCCCGCACTGCACTGCCAGGAGGGCACAGGGGCCTCGACGTGCTGAGGCGCTTCAGGCCTGGAACAGGGACAAAGGCTGTGACGCGCCCCGACTACAGGGGGTCACGCTGCCCAGGGACCAGCAGCAGGCAGAATGCTGCCAAGGGCTGGGGAAAGGGAAAAGCCCTGCCCTGCTTACAGGGCGGCCGGGTCGGGGGCTTGGGGAGCTCCGTTTCCCCCCTCAGGTGCGGAGACAGGGGTTCTCACCCTCCTTACAGGGTTGCCCCCGTCTCCGGGCAGCCAAAGGAGCACAATGGCAAAATGCCAACCACAGCAAACACCCAGCCCTGCACACAGGGAGGGGGCCCAGTGCAAAGTCAGCCACGGCACCTTCAAGGTGCCCTGGCTATGCCATCAAGCCCTTTTACCCAGAGGGCCACTCGTGCTCCTTCTTCAACTCCATGTTCGCTCTTGCCTCGCCGGTCCTCTTGAGCCCGAAGCTGGCGCTTGTCCAGATCACTCTTGCCTCGCCGGTCCACTCTTCATCCACTTCTCATGTCCATCAAGGCACAGCTGCATGCCCATTATAAACTGGCCTGGAGACCTGCCAACTGTCTCTTACCAATCCCGGCCCTCCTCTGTGTTGGAGGTCCCCGACTGTCCTCTTGAGCTCGGTTCGGTCCCTGTCCCCCAGCGACCCAACAGGGTAGGTGACATCGTCCTGTCCTCGGTCCTCTTTAGGTGTGGCCTATCCCTGACGAGCCCCCAAGCTGTTACAAATGGGCCAGGAGACCTGCTCCTTTCTAAGGCCTTTATTAGAGGTCAGCTTTGGGTGGGGAACCCGAAGAGCTGCACACACCACTGCTGTTCTATTTCGGTCCTTCTAAATTATAGTTTTTATTCCTTTACCAAAATTTTAAGTTGCCCCTACCCAAACTGAAAATCTACAGATCAGCAACTCAACAGCCCAAACTTCCCCCCCAACAACCTTAATGCCAAGGCGGAGCCCACAGCCGGCGGCCTACCCTCCTTGGTCACCGAAGCTATGAGGTACCAGGCCTCACATCCCAGGGACCTTCACTCGGGGTGAAGGTGCCCAGCCCAGGACCAGTGAGATCGGCCGACCTTCCTTCTGATCCTGATGATCAGAAGGACCTTCTCACAGCCAGCAGCCTTCCTGCCAGGGCCACCAAAGCTGTGAGGTACTAGCTCCTCTACCCCAGGGACCTTTCCCTGAGACAAAATGTACCCAGCCCAGAGTCTGTGGAGCTAGTCTTCATCCTCACCCCTTCTGAAGACGGTATCCTAAACGGTAAGAATGGTGAAAAGGGCAGCACTCCCCATCTCCCGCTCACAGTGTCCATAGAGATCCTCACATCCCCTAGTGTCCAACCCCACTCGTAGCACCCACCTGTGCAGCACAAGCCCTGAGCAAGCAACCTAATTTCCTCCGTAGGCTTGGAGGAGTGAGACTCTGCCTGTCCCCCTAGGAGACGCCTCTTTCATTCCCTAGGCCTTGGTAGGCCTCACACGCTTCCCCCTGTTCCCGGCCGGCCCCCTCGCGGGAGTCCGGAACCGCGGTACTGAGGGGTCCACTCTCGCTTCAGGAGTCCAAGCAACCGGCCCCTGTCTCAGTCACGCAGCACTCGCTCGCCTCCTAAACACGCCACCGGTCTCTTACCGTGTTGCAGGTCCCGAGCTGTCCTCTTGGGTCCAGCTCGGCCCCCTGTCCCCCGGAGGCCCAACAGGGCAGGTGACGTCGTCCTGTCCTCGGTCCTCTTCAGGTGTGGCCTATCCCTGACGAGCCCCCAAGCTGTTACAAACGGGCCAGGAGACCTGCTCCTTTGTAAGGCCTTTATTAGAGGTCAGCTTTGGGTGGGGAACCCGAAGGGCTGCACACACCACTGCTGCTCCCTTTCGACGATGTGAAGGATGACGAGTGCAGCTTTGTCCTGAGGCAGAGCTGGGCCTTCCGTCCTCACGGCGTCCGTAGGAAGACTGGGCTTGCTGTTTTAAGGCATTTTTAGCGCCATGTAGTGTCCTTTGCACTCCTTTCACTGGCATACACCTCGATAACATCAGCCTCCTCACAGGCGCCATTACCTGGAAGGGAAAGGGCATATAGATGAGACAACTGGCAAGCAAAACATTAGCAGCAAATGGTAAATACTGACAACAATTACAGTTCACTGGGTAAACATACTCAAACAATTTATCCACAGCTCACCCATAACATGCTCATGAGGGCAGGTAGTAAACTCGCATTCCCCCTGCCAACTGTCCTCATATCCCATCAGAGACACAGAGGGCATGTACCCCAGCCCCAGTCACACATACAGATCCTCAGCGACACCAGAGCACCTGCTTCCCTCCAAGTGACCTCTACATCCCCTCAGCAATATGCAGTGCCCACACCAATCCTATAGTGACCCTCAGGCTCCCTCAGTAGCACACACTGCATTTTGCAATTCTTCAGTGACACTCACATCCTCTCAGAAAGACAAGGTATTTTATTCTCTTGTCCAGTTTCGGGTTTCACACCCACCTCCCCTCAGGTACTCTCATTTCCCCTCAGCAGCACAAGCCAAGGGCCATGCCTTCAGTGACGTGTTCGTCCCTCCGTGACACCAGGGGAACCTGCCACTCCCCTCACTGACACTCCTATTCCCTCACTGAGCCTTAAAAATTACCTCAGGTTGTACCACAAAATTTTCTCTGCCCATCCTCCCCAAATTACCTCAGAATTTTCCCAACTGTCTCCCCTAGACATCTGCAGAGATCTTCCTGCCAAAAATGTCCACTCCATTTCCCCCCCATTACAGCAGCGTTTGTTCCCAAACTGCTCAATTTTACCCCAAAATATTCATTCCTTGCAACACAGGTGACTCCAGGGTGTTCCAGCAAACCTCCCCCTTTCTTCGTGTCTCCTGTGACTTGCATTTTCTCCTCATGAACTGGGCAATCCTGTGATGGCCGCCATGTCTCACCCCAGGGGCTGCCTCACGGATCATGCGTGGCGCCTCGCCGCTCAAGGCGGACACGGTAGGTTTGAGTATCACTGCCATCGAATGTGACGAGCGCAGGGCCATCTGTGAGGGGCCGCCGCGCCTGTGTGAGGGGCGCGGAGCCGCGGGGTCGCCGCCTCTGCGTGTGAGGGGCGCGAAGCCGCGGGACCGCGCGTGAGGGGGCGCCACTGCTTGTGAGGGGTGAGAGGCCGCGGGACCGCGCGTGAGGAGCCGCCATTGCTTACGAGGGGACGCTGCCGCTTGTGAAGGGCGCAGGGCCGCGCGTGAGGGGACGCGATTACCTGTGAGGGCTGCCAGGTCGCCGCCGCGCCTGAGGAGCCGGCGGCGCGCGGGGCCTCGGCGGCGCGCGGGGCCTCGGCGGCGCGCGGGGCCTCGGCGGCGCGCGGGGCCTCGGCGGCGCGCGGGGCCTCGGCGGCGCGCGGGGCCTCGGCGCCGCGTGCATGAGTGGCCGCCGCCGCGGATTGCGAGAGTCACGAGACTGCATGTGAGGAGCCGGCACCGTCTGTGAGGGCTCCGAGCTCGCCGCCGCCGCTTATAAAGAGCGTGGGGCTACGGGGTCCCCGCACCTGCGTACCAGGGGCGTGGGGTCACCGCCCCCGCCTATGACGGGCGCGGGGCCGCGGGGTCTCCGCCCCTGCCTGCCAGGGGCGCGGGATCGCCGCCCCCGCGAGTGCGGGCCGCGGGGCCGACCCCCCTCCCGTGGCGGACACGCGCGGCTGAGTTCCCACTCCTGGCTCTGAGGAGAGCGGGGTGCGAGGCCGGCGCTGCCGGGCTGAAAACGGGCCCCGCCCGTCCCTGTCGGCTACACGAATGGTGTCTGCCTCCCCTCAGCAGCAGAACGGTAATGGGCCATTCCTTCAGGGACCTGTTATCCCTCGGGGGCACCTGCCACTCCCCTCCGTGTCCCTCATACTCCCTCAGCATGGCTTAGGGGCACTCACCTCTCCCTCAGCGTTCATTCTGGTCCTTACAGATCAGATTTTTCTTTCAAAATATTTATCGAGTCCCTTGCAGTCTACCATTTCCTTTCCGACCTTTCTGATAATTCTGCTCTTTCATTAATTCCTTTTCACTGAGGTGATAGGGAATTACTTTGTTTAATGATTCTCTGAAGATCCAAGAAGGCTAAATATCCTAATAAGGCAGTTTTATTTCACAAATACTATTGCATTCACCAGTACAATTGAATTGTAGTGTTTTTTGCAGCAGGTGATGTCCCTAGCTATGGAGTAAACAACAGCCTAATCCAGGGTCAGTTTTGGCAAAATGGGTTTATTCTTTCCCAGAGCTAAGTATGAGTCAGTGGAAAATCATCAGACTGTTGATTACTCTGAGAGATTCTCATTGCCACAACTTTTTAAATTGCATTGTTTGAAACTGATTTTCAATCTCTCTGCAAATATTCTGTGACTCATGGGCAAATTTTCTATATATTACTTGATCACCCTACCTACCTACTACCTGTATGGTTTTGGAACCACCAATTTTCACAGAGAACAAACACTCTCTGCTCAGTTAATGCAGTTCTGCTCATTTTGTCTTTAACTACAGACACAAAAAGCAAAATTGCAGACATCACTTTTTTAGAGGGTTGTGTCATGGTTTGGGAAGGGTATTGTCCAATTTAGTTCTCCCAGTAAAACTACTTCCTCCTCCCTAGGGTGGGATGGAGAGAACTGGAAGCACAAGAGGTAAAACTCTCAGGTTTTTGTCTTCAGCTTTCAACTTAAATTATGTTAAACATTATGCTTTTAGTTTCAGCATCAAGGAACCTTAATTAAAAGAACGATTTAAATTATATTGTTAAGATATACTACAGCTATGTGTACTTCTTTAACACTTACTTTTGTTTGTTTGTTTTTTGAGGAGAAAGATTTGCAGGAGATAACAGCTTTTCCTAGAGCAGTGGCACAGCAAGAGAAAAAAAACATGGAGAAGCTTTCCAGCCTGCAAACCCTTCATCAATTCCAAAACAGGAGTACTGAAAAGCACAAGGAGTTTTTCAGCTGAGTTTTATTAAATCAGGCATTGAGACAGATCCTGTAATACCTCAGGAGCCCCAGATTCACAGAACCTGGAGGTTTAGTGTGTGAAGTCCTTCTCTCCCGTTACTGGAGCAGGTTCTGTAGTCCCTTTTCTATTATTTCCTTTTTTTCCCCTTTCCCCCCCTCTCTTTTATTAGAATTACAGCTCTTATGCCTTCCCTTGAACATTTTATAATAATTTTGCAAAGATGTACTTTGGGTCTCATTCCTCCTTGCTTGCCTTGAAAAAAAATTGAGTCATTAACGGGACATACAAGGACCTGGTTTCCCTGAGAGAATACAAATTTTAGGTAGCTGCTGCTAATTTCACATGTCCTAAAATCCCTTATCAGATTCAGCTGAAGTAAACCGAGGTGCAAACAGACAGGAGGAAATAACCTTGTTTTTACAGGAAGAGGAAGAACCTGGAGAGTGTTTGTTCCTGAATCAAGCAAAGGCAGCTATTGATTGAGTCCAGCTCACTGGGATGATTCAAATTAAGCATCAGATTTAAGTCTTGGTATTCAAATCTCAGCCACAGAAAATTTTCTGAGAACTTGCATGCAAAACTGCTTGTATCACTTGCAAGTATGCACTCAGGGCAGCTTTTCTGCTTGTCAGAAGACAGAAACAGCTGAAAAACAACTCAAAGTCACAAATAAAAGCTGTCAAACTTGTGTTTGAAAGACACAAATTGAAGCTGTCAGTAATTTGTTTGTTTGTTTTTTTCCAAGAGGGCAAACAGGGACAATACAAGCCTGGGATAAGGAGAGAAGAGTTGGGAGAAAAAGGCAGTGAGAGGAAACTGTGAAGGAGAATGTTCAGAGGGAAAGGAATTTGTAACCCTGAAGGAGATATTCTTCAGACCTGAAATAAATGCAGGATTCCTAAACCTTGGCAGGCCTTTACTGTCTGCATATATTTATTAAACCCAGTGAGAAGAGGCACAGTTCATTTCCCTCTAAGGTCTGGGCTTGCATCTGTGCTGAGCAGTAAAGACAAAAACCAAAGATTCCTACTCCCAGTCTGGAGCTGCTAAATAATGAGAACGTCCTTACCAGCCAGCATGCCCTCAAGAAGCTTATCAGAAGTCATTGAAAGAACCTAATGGATATTTCTGACGGTAACGATGTTTATTTAAATAGATAGTGTTATCCAGGATTTCTTTTCAATGTGGGTTAGAAACATAACCAAGCACACTGTAAATGGCCTACTGTCTTTGCATACTCTTGCAGTTGTTCCATGATCTGCTGTTGAAACTCCACCTTTCAGAAAGGCTACAGGCTCTAGATCTCCAAGACCAGCCTTTTTAAGTAAGTTTTGAAATACTGAATATTTTCAAATATATTATCTGCTTTTCCCAGTTATGTTTTTGCATTCATAGTCTATAAATATCAAGAAACTCTTGCTACTTTTACCTGTTTCTGCCAAAGTTTCTGTGTGTGGATTTGACACCTGAAATTAGATTATAGATGAAGGAAAGAAGATGCAGTCCCTTTTCTGAGGACACAGATCTTTTCAGGGAGTTTTCCTTCTCGGGAATATAAGAGCTGTTTTCCTTCTAGAAATGATTGACTTACCTCCTTCAAGTGGCAAGTATCAACTGGAAACAATTACCTTTGGAAAGAGGAAGTTTTCAATTTTAGGATGAGTGAGCACCATCTGTAATTTCATGCCTTCAGGCTGCTTTAACTCAAAAGTTCAAGAAGTTAAAACCAGGAAGAGGGAAGAGGGGGGGAAAACCCAAAGCAAGACCAAAAAAAGAAACCCCAAAACTTTAATTATTTCCAGCCAAATTTAGCCTTTTGTTTGCACACAGATATTATGCTTGTGGAATGGTTGTAAGTTGTGCCCTTTTTTTTTATCATTTTCTGAGTTTGTTTGAAGTGTCAGTGCTACAGCATTGTGAGGATGAAGTCCAGATGTCATCATTCTGAAGTCCAGGGCAGATGATGGATGGTCCTCCACACTGCATAAACAGAGGGCAAACACAGAGCCAGCATAACAGCTGGATTGTCTTGCATTTTAGAAACATTAAAAAAATACAACAGATATTGGTTCATTCAGAAGAGAGTTCTAGAAAGGCAATTTTAAAAAAATATCATTTGACAGAAGAAAAAAGCCCCAAATATTACACAGAAATACTTTGCTCTCACACAAAGGAAATATTTCTTTTTAATCTTCATACAAAGCATTTCAGCAACTGGCAAATTGTAAAACCTATCACTTCTGTTAGAAGAAATAACTGAAAATGGGCTCTTATCTCAATCTTGTCCTAACTCTAGAATATAAACATATTGTTGGTCTGCAAAGAGGGCCTGGCAATACCACAAAAACCGATTTTCTGAGATGGTTTTCAATCCCATTGTTTAGGACAGGACTGGGATTACCATTTTCATACGCAAAGCATGGTTTTGAAGTGTTTTAACACTTCACATCACCAGAGTTAAAACAATTTTTATTTTCTTTTATAATACATGCAAAGAAGTTAGCTGAATTGTACGCAGTAAGGCAAAGGGGTTTGTTAATACTTTATTTTATATTATTGTGTTATACCTTATAATTGCCAACCTTATTCAGGCCTTATTTACACCTTAAAATTGCTGATTTTATTGAGGCATCAGTGGTATTTATCTGCTTGCTTTTTCTAAGAACCATTTAAACTTCTCAATGTCTTATAAACGCTGTTCACCCTCTACTTTCTCCAAATGCAATTCTTAGCTGAGGAACTGCATTAATTGGTTGACATCAAGGTTTTGATGCTGCATCCAAGCATTCTTTATCCGATCATGCATGAAATTCAGCTGGTTTGGATGGTTTTTGTTTTGGTTTTTGCGGGGGGTTTGGGGTATTTTGAATTTGTTGTGGTGTTTTTCCTGTTGAATTGATCATATTTTATCACTCCCAAGGTTTTTTTTAGTACAGACACAAAGTGGAGCTCCGTGCCCTCGGATATTCAAGGGTGGGGAGGGTCAAACAACAAGAGGCAAATACAGAAGTGCTGTGACCCAAGGACTGCACAGCCCAGTTCTTTCCTGGGGAAGGGGAAGACCTTGACCCACAATTAGGTACAGAGACCTTGTAACTTGGCAAAGAAAGCAAGGCCAGACAAGATAAAAAACTAGGCAGGATTTCTCTTGTTTCTTTTGTTTGCATGCCATTGTGGGGCCTGATATATTCCATTTCTGCCAGTTTTCCCAGTTCTTTGCCTCATCCTATTACCATTACCCTTGAACTTAATGATGTTCATCCCATAACAGCAGTGCCTCTAAAGGAACACCTCTGCACATCAAGACACAATTTGCTCTTTTGCTGATAGTAAAAAGCCTCTTAAGGGAGCCAGGAAGACCTCACTCCCCTTGACATCCCCTCGCATGTTCCTACACAAACAGTTCTTGTGTCCCCTCTAAATCACCCTGGGCTTACAGCTGCATGAATGCCTTGACCTGTGCCCACTGGTCATGATTCAGCCAAGCAAAATAGAGAGGAAATGTTGATTGAGTTTTAAGAACTTGAAATAACTTGGAAGCACAAGAAATCACCTTTTTCTTCTGGTTTTTCTTTCAGATGCTGGACTTGCCTCTGTGGATGTGTGCTGAGCTCTCACTGCAGAGGACTGCCAGGCCTGAATGGCTGTGAGTTGGTGTTCTTCTCCCTGGGGAATCAGAAATTATTATCAATTAGACCACAGAAATGCTTTCTGAAACCTCTCTCCTTTCCTGCCCTGTGCTGGTACATCTTCTCTTGCTGCCTTTGAATTTACAGCTGGTCCCTCATGTCATTTCCCTGCCTCACTTCCATGCACCTCCTATATGGGAAAAACTGGGAGAACTTGGGGAGGGCAGAGGTGACATTTTTAGCTGTTTTTTTCTGAAATTTCTAATTATACTGAAATTATTTCCAATTCCCCAGTGAGAAGAGCACAAACTCACACCTGTCAGCCAGTCAGGCCTGACAGTCACTGAGGGAAATCTGACTCTGTATTAATAAGTATCATTAATAAGTATCATCACCCCAGTCCTGCAGCCTTTGTAAGTTTTTGCAGTGAATGGAGCCAAGTTCTAATGCTTAACCTGAATTTTTGTCAGCTTTTGTTAGAAAGATACTGGACAGTACATTTAAAATTGCACAAAGAATAACAGGCACAGACCAATCCCAACCACCTCAATCACTGCTCCACCCCAATTTTGGGAGAAGCAGTGATAGAGTTGATACATTCTCTCCTTCCATGCCATTCCGTCCTTTGCTGCACATCCCCAGAGAGGATTTACTCCACCTTTTGTTCCCGACAGCACCTCTCTCTCCAGCACAAATCCCGCTGGGCACAGATGCAGGAGCGGACCTAAGGCCGCGGTTCCGGCAGCAGCTGCGATTCCGAGCTCCCTGGAATCCCTGGATTGCTCATCCCGGCTCTCGTGCCCGTCTCACCTCAGCCCGGACTCTCTGTCCTCAGAGGGAAACACGGCCTGATGGCACACGGCTCTGGCACCCCATTTCCTCTTGTTCCTGCTGACCTGCAAAGCCACAGGTAAACGCAGTCCCTCAGACCTTGCACCCCTGAACACCAGGAGAGCCGGAGTTTCACCCAGATCCCAGGTTTCCCAGGCAGTTAATCCCAGCAGGGAGGAAAAGAGGGGCCCTGCAGCTTTCTCATTTACCCCACAGCAAGGGCAGGACCAGGAGGCCTCCAGGGCAGAGCCCTGGTGCTTAAGCCTCCTGGCTTTGGCTGCTCAAACACCACAGCTTTTGGCAAAGATGGGAGGAGTGTCATGCTTTTTCCTGTCCTGAAAGAGAGGAGGAAAAGAAAATTAAGTCCACTGCAGAAGTCAGAGGGTCCCAGCTTTCACATTTCTGCTCTGATGCCCTTTCCCAGCATTTTCATTCCTAACTCTTTCAGACATTACATGGAAGCAGGACATTGGCACACCAAGGCTGAGAGCAGGGGAAGTGTGGGGGGAGAGCTGGAGAAGTGAAGGAGCAGGCATTTTCTTGTTCAGATTCATCAGTGCTGAGAATTTGGAGAACAGGTGGTGCTGCACTCAGCAAGGACAAAATGCCCGTGCCTTGGTTGGTTGTTTACTGTTGGGAAGGATAAGGCTTTGACAGGAAGGTCTCACAGATACGGATGTATAACAGAAAGATCTTTGAATGCAGAATCTGAAGAAGGTACAGAAATGATAGCAAGGTGGATGTAGAGGAAAAGAATTGCTGAGCCGGCCTTACTGGGTAGCTAAGAAGGCAGAGATCAAGTGAGTTGGAACGGGCTTTTGTGACTCTGAGCAAAGAATAAATCCACCTCGAACAAAAGATGTTTTTACCAAGCAAAAGGATTTTCACAGGCAAACAAAAATGCCACGTTGCAAGTTGAGAAAAGATCTCAGAATTTTCCACTGCAAGAAAACTGAAAAGTAACTTCTAGCCTAAACTGTAACACACTAAACTTTTGTGACTGGACAATAGTAACATGAATACGGTAATGTTAGTTGTGACGGGCCATAGGTAATAGAAAAGGAGCTGAGTGGTTGTCATGTATTAAGACTATCTACAATGAAAAGCATCTCTTGTATTGTAAAGCACTAGAGAGGCTTTCAGGCGAACCCACAGCAGTGGCTGACAGGCTGCGGGCTGGGCTCTTGTCACCAACGACCCGTGAATTGCCGGATCGTTTGGACACAATGAGCAGCATTTTAAAGAGCCCGTGTGGAATTCTGCATCCCCCATTTTAGGCTCTTACACTTTATTAATATATCTACAAGACTAACAAAGCCAACATTAGCTATTAAAATTAGCGACAGAACAGAGCCGTACTCGGAACTCGGTCCCCGTGCTCCGCGGCCGCGTCTCCGCACTCTCGGTGCCGGTGGTGGGACAGGGCGGGTCCCCCGCAGCGGCAAAGGGACGGGGAGGGATGGAGGAGGAACCCTCTGCTCCCCTGTGGCTCGGCGGGGTGTCCGGAGGGCGGGGAGGGATGGAGGAGGAACGCTCTGCTCCCCTGTGGCTCGGCGCGGTGTCCGGAGGACGGGGAGGGATGGAGGAGGAATCCCCTGCTCACCTGAGGGTCGGTGGGGTGTCCGGAGGACGGGGAGGGATGGAGGAGGAACGGTCTGCTCACCTGCGGGTTGGCGCGGTGTCCGGAGGACGGGGAGGGATGGAGGAGGAACGCTCTGCTCCCCTGTGGCTCGGAGCGGTGTCCGGAGGACGGGGAGGGATGGAGGAGGAACGGTCTGCTCACCTGTGGCTCGGCGCGGTGTCCGGAGGACGGGGAGGGATGGAGGAGGAACCCTCTGCTCACCTGTGGCTCGGCGGGGTGTCCGGAGGACGGGGAGGGATGGAGGAGGAACCCTCTGCTCCCCTGCGGCTCGGCAGGGTGTCCGGAGGACGGGGAGGCATGGAGGAGGAACGCTCTGCTCCCCTGTGGCTCGGCGCGGTGTCCCGAGGTGGCAGCTGGGTCGGGGAACAGCAGCAGGGCGGTGGCGAACGTGGCTCCCCGCGCTGGGATGGCAGTCTGGGGGAGGGCGCAGTCCCGCACATCTCGCTCCGGCGAGCAGGGTGGAAAGAGCGAGTCCAGCGCACGAGTGGCCGTTCCCTCCTTCCCCCGCCCCGCCCCGGGTCCGCCCTGCCCCTCCTGCGGTCGTTGAGCATCGTCCCGGGTGGAGCCAACGAGTTTCTTACCATGACAATGGGAACAATTCCAGAGAGAAAGGAGGAGGACAGCCCAACCCCCAAGAAGCGGGCAGAACCCTGGACAAGAACATTGGCCCTTTTCTCTTTTGATCAGTGCTCACCCCTCCCTGTCTCCTGATAGCAGTTTGGAGGAGGCATTTGTCACCCCAAAGGCAGCCAGAGTTCTTAGTGGTGTTAGCTTGGGTCTGGGAGATACCTGATCCGTTCTGAATTTTAGCAGGCAGGAGCCAGCTCCTGGCCACATAACCGTAAGCACAAACTTTTCTTTCACAGGGAAATCGGGCACAGTTTGTGTCGTGGGCCGTATCCCCGGGACAGCTGAAATTCCGAACGGAGCAGGATTTCTCCCAGCCCCAGGCTGCCACTGGCCCCCTTCCAGACCATGGCAGTGTAGTCCTAAATCTCCACGTTTTCAAAGGGTATCACTTTCGACTTTAACCCTAAAAGTATGCTAAAGAATCCTAAAACAGCCCTGAAAAACCCTACAAAATCCCAGAAAATTTCTTTTAAAACTTCAAAAATCCCCTAAATACACTTCTAAGTACGGGAAATAAACCTCAGAAAAAAAGCAGCTCAGCCTCCAAGCCCCACCTGCTGCTCTCCAGCCCACAGATGCCATCCCTCACCTTTTCCAGGGTGTCCTCTGAGGGTTCTGTCACTGTCCCGGAGTGGGGTTTGCTGTCCAGTCCCACCAGGAGGGCTCCAGAGCTGTTAGGGTCGCTGTGTTGGCTGCTTTTGGGGAAAGGGTGTTGTTTGGGCTGCTGTTTTAGGGTGAGGGCTGGTGCACCTGGGCCCCACCTTGCATCCTGAGCTGTACCCCGTACCCCGTACCCCTCACCTGCACTGCCCAGCCCTCTCCCTCTGCCCCTCAGCCTCTGTGTCATGCCCCTGAAAAGACCTTAAAAACCCTAAAAAAACCATAAAAATACTCTAATCCTAAAATAGCCCTAAAAATACCTTAAAAATCGGTGGATCAGTGCAAGGACTCCCCTCTGTACGCAGCAGGAGAAACCTTGGGGGCTGGAGTGACGGTAACAGAGCGGGGGCGAACTGCCCGGACCCCCTGCCCTGGGGAGGAGGGACGGGGTGGGAGGAAGGAAGGGTGTTTGTGAGGGTGGGAGGAAGGAAGGTTGTTTCTAGGTTGGGAAGAAGGAAGGTTGTTTGTGAGGGTGGGAAGAAGGAAGGTTGTTTCTAGGTTGGGAAGAAGGAAGGTTGTTTCTGAGGTCTCTGTTCTACTTCATCATGTCCTTGTCTGATTTTGTTATGGGGTGTTCCCATTAAAATCTGGAAATCCTGAAATTTTAACCCGTGGAGGAACAATACAGGACACAGCCATTAGGGGAGGTGGTGACACAGGGCTGAATGCCATGGACAACATCAAACACAGAATCCTACTGGAAATCCACTGGATTTCCATCCTGACACCCACCAGGGAAGAGTTCTGCCAAGTTCTGCTTCCAGGGGCTGTGAAGTGAATTTTGAATTCCGCACTAATGGACTCAAGTGGAACTGCCTCAGTAAATAACCAGAAATTAAAGAGTGCTGGATGGTAATGACCTCTCCTCCTTTATTTACTGTCCAATTCAATATTTTTAATTCCCCCAATCCAATCCAATCCAGAGCAACCTATATCAATATCCTTAAATGTCAGCACAGCCACAATCCCTGCTGGGCTAGGGCTGGTTTTAGGGAGGCAAAGCCAAGGCTGGGACCAGGGACAGGGAGTGTCTCCCCCCTCCCTATGGTTCAGCATTAAACCATCACATCTCCCTGGCCTGAAAAGAAAAGTTAGAGTGCTGAGGGTTCCCCTGACAGCTCCTCTGCTGCTCTTCCTGACTTTGCAGCCTCCTCCTTTCCCTCTCCAGTCTGATCATGTTTGAAGCCTGGGAGACAAAAAGGTCAAAGTTGTAAAATAACTGCAGTCTCCTCCTCCTCCCCTTCCCCACAGCTCAAGGGAAATTCAAGGAGTGGGTTCCAGTTCCTCTAAAGGAAGGGTAATTGTTGTGCCTCACTCTTTCCAGAGAGGCAGGAGCCCAATTCCCATCCCCACAGCCTCCCCTCTCCTTGTCCTGCCCTGAACTCCTTCATGCTCATGTCTGCTAACACTCAACTGCAAACAGAAATAATGGACAGAGCTAAAAAACATCACTTAGAGCCTCCCAACCCTGCACAGACAGACAAACGAACAGAAACTTCCTTTAAAATGGTCAAAATTGACATCAGGAAGAGCTGAGGATGATCAACACTTCCTGCAGAGCTCCTGTGTTCTGTGAAGCTCCTGCTTGGTGACAGCACAGATCCACCACTGGAACACAGAGGGCAGAGCCCAAGCTGACAGCAATCCCTGTTCACTGGAATTCCCGTGGCTGTGGAGAGTGGGGAGTGCCAGGATTATGTATTTATTTCCATGAAGTAGTGTAAGGCATCTAAACAGAGCTGAAGGCAAGGGATTTGGTTATTTAGAATTATCCTGCCTTAGAATTACACTGGCTCTATGGTTCTATATTGTACTCGGACATTGTATGGAATTGGTCACAACAGGGAGAAAGAATCAATCAGTCCTGGCTAAGGAATTGAGATAATAATGACTTATTTGACAAGATTGCTCTGGAAAATTAATAATGACGGTGGTAATTACTAACCTGGGATGGCTACGGTGCTCATTATTCTCCTTTTGCTCCACTGAATGTTAAGTATGATGAAGACATTTGTTGGGGAGTTTTCTCTGCAGTTTTTCATCTCAACAGGGGCCCAGAGATGTTGCAGTCCCTGGGACAGCACCCCAAACCCTCTGGAATATTTGTTCTGTGGCACAGAGAGCAGCAGCACATCAGTTCCGGGTTTTTAAGGGTTAATGTCTGCCCCTGGCACCTCTGCAGGCTTTGTTCACCTGCACCAGGACCTGCCCTGCTCCTTTGTGCTGGTGCATCACAGAGATCTCCCTGTTTCACGAGCTGCTTTATTGTCCCAGTGCCAAGGATCCATCTTGGTGCTGATAACAGCTAAAATTAAATAAACATTATTACGATTACCGTACCAAACAGCTCAGATTGGCTCTTTTCCAGCCCAGCAAACCCTCCTCCATCAGGGACACACCTCAGAGTGCCAGAGCAGCAGCTCCTCCCCAGGAGCGATGCTGAGCAGGAGACATCTCCAGCTCACCCAGGGCACCTCAGGGATTGAAAATGTTCTTTAACACAAGCACAGAGAGAGATTGGCTCTAAAAATCCAGGAGTGGGTAACAGTGACGCTGTGAGCAGCTGTGCTCTCAAACAGCTGCTCCACATCCCCAGAGTGCCTTGCAGGATTTATTGGTGCTTGAAGGGGCTCTGCAGAGGGTTCTTCTTCTGCTGAGCAGCAAGGGAAGGTCCTGGAACAGGCAGGAGAAGGAAAAAGTTCTTGTTAATGTTGAAGGGAAAAAAATTTCTAATTTTCTGAGCAAGGCTGAGGTTTTTCTGAGCAGTGGCTCTCCCCCTGGACTGAGGAATTTTGAACCCTTCTTCAGCTTTACCAATTATTCTCATTTTTCTGCCAAATTCTTTTCCCCCAAATTGCATTTGGCCTGGCCCATTGCTGCACCTGGAACAGCCTGGATGACAAAAATCCAGCCACACAACCTGAGCAATAAAATTCTTAAAATCCCAGTTTTGATTTTGAAACCCTTTTTCCGCACAGCCAGAACAGATCCTGGGCCCTGAATGATACAGAGGAAGATTTGGATTGTGGCTCCCAGGGCTGGTGCCTCACAATCCAGTGGTTTTATTAATTGATTTAATTAATGCAGCAGTGAAGCCATACACACACGGGCTACACTTGCTGTGTTAGCTCTGCCCCTGCCTGAATATTTAAAAAAACAACCGCAACCAGAGCTCACCTTTAGCATTTCTCAGCAGATTTCACAGTATTTAAGAGATAAGGTCAATGAAATGAAATGAGACGCATCAACCCAACAGGAACTCGAGAATTACCAAGGAGATTTTACAACCTTTAACCCAGCAGGACAAGGCTCCCAGAGCCAGCAGATCCATCCTGCTGCCTTCATGCCCTGATTCCAGCCCCACAGGAAACCACAGCATTTCCTGAAGGATTCAGAGCTTTCCCAAAGAATTTGGGACACCATCCTGCTGCATGTTGAACTCTTTTGAGCATCAGCATGGAGTTGCCTCTTAGCAAAACTCCTCACCATCAGTGCTCCCAACAGGAGGGGATTTATTTGGGGCTCTGATTTCGGCTACAGGTGCTGAATGCTGAGAAGAACTGGCCCAAGGAGGTGGGAAATGCATCTAGGGCTGCAGAGGCTGCTCTGCAGCACAGGTGCCTCTCCCAGCAGCACATGGAATCTCACATTAAATCTCAGCTCTGCTCAGCCAGGACTAAAACAGTCCCTGACAGAATCCCCTCCACCTGGGGATGTCACCTGTGAGCACATTTCAAGAGCAAACCCAAATTTAGTGTCCTTGGCATCCTGGCTGGCTGCAGCACTCCAAGTGATCCATATCAGTTCCTGCCTTCCCCAGAGTAAACAGAGGCCCCAAATTCCTGTTCAGTGCAGGCAAGCTCCGAGAGTTAATTATTGTAATTACCCATTGAACAGACTCCGAATGCTAATCTATTATAAAGTGGCCTGTTAATTGGTGTTAAACTGCCTTTAACCTGCCATTTCCCGTGTTTTCCAGCTGACCTGGAGCACAGCTCTGTGGAAAACCCAATCCATTTCTCATTCCTGGCAATCAGTGCCGATCTGGAGCAGAATTAGCAAAAATTCTGTATAATTTGAATGATTGTAACAAAGAGAAACATCATTCTGCTGCTTTGAGTTCAGTCTGTCATGGTGCAGGATCCAGGTGTCCATGGCTTTCCATGGAATGGTCTGTGCCATGTGGGCTGGGAAGGAATTGGGCTGTGCCAGGCTGGGCTGGCATTGCCATCAGGGCACTGACTCTGTTCCTGAGCTGGAAATCTGGAAATTCCCTCTGGAGCCAAGGCCTTCTGCACCCTGGGTTCTCCCTGTGCCAGCCCACCCAGCCCAGCCGTGGTCCAGTGGGGCTCCAGCCCTGCTCCTGCAGAGCATCAGCACCCAAACCCAGTAGGACCAGCACAGCATCCCTCACCAAACCCTGAACCACCTCAGAATCACCCAGAGCTGCCCCTAAGGAGATCCTGGAGAACAGGGGCAGCTGTCAGTCTGTCCTTCCCTCTCCTGCCTGCAGCCAGTCCCTGTCTGGGCTTTCATTTATAGAAATGGAGACAAAAGGTTGACTCAGGTACTTCTCAGAGGTCAGTTAAAAAATCCAGGTGCCCACCAGGGCAGTGAACTTGCACTTAAATGTGCTGCAAGAGGGAGGGCTGGAATTTCCATTTCAGACACCCATCAGGGGAGGCAGATCTGCTGGCTGCTCTCTCTTCCCAAAAACTGTCACTGAAGTGTCTTGACCTGCCAGAGCCCTTCTCAGGTTATCTCACCCGACTGACAGTTATCTACACCAAGAGTTCTCTCTTTTCATTTTATATAACCAACTATTAAAGTTCATCCAGTTCCAATCCCCTGCCAGGAACTAAAAGGATGATTGGGATCTGCGGCACAGGAAGGGTTAACATGGGAATCCAGTTAGAAAGAACTCCTAATTATTTCAGCAATCAAAAGCAGTGATTCACCTTATGAGGGAGCCAACAGATGCCATCAGCAGAGACATTCTCCTTGTTTATTTTCTTGTCTTCTCAGACTGGGAGGAGAACGTGGGGGATCCCATTCCTGGCCATCTGGCATTGGTGTAAAAAACACAGTGTGAGATACTGCACAGTTGTCTCAGCAGCTCCCTTCTGGGTGACAAATCCCCACGTTCTCATGACAGCTTCGGTTTATTCCAGCCTCTGCCCACCCATGAGACAACCCCAGGAGATCTGTCCATTTACAACCCCAGCCTCAAGCAGCCCTTAGGTACCTTATGAAAACTGGGCATCCAGGGAATAATTTTAGGTCAGAACCGAGAATTTTAAACCCTGGGGTCAGGGGTGGTGAGGCTGGTGCTGATCGTGGGCTGCCCTTGTGGCACTCGAGTGCTGGCAGGTGCTGATCTGCTGATCACCAGGGACAAGCCCAGGTTTGGCTGGCAGTGCTGCATTTCTGCACCTTCCCAAGCACTACAGATGGGGAATGTGGTGTAACCACATCATTACCCCGCTCCCTGCAGAGAGCCAAGTGCCCAGGGTCAGCCTGGGGTGACATTTCAGGCACCATGCTCCCCTTGGCACCTGCAGCTGCCTGCCTCCACTCTGCATTTGCCTCAGGAAGATTAAAAAATGGAAAGCAGCTCCCATCCCAATCTCCTTTCTCTTGTCTCCCCCAAAGCTGCTCCATGAACCACCCTGGATGCCATGGCACTGAGGAGGCAGCTGTGGGAGCCTGAGGAGCTCTGGTGCCCAGAACTGTCTCCTAGCAATAGGCAAGATGTGAAAGCCTCAGAATAACTCCTCCTTCCACTTCTTGTCGGTGACTCATGCTGTACAAAGCTTTGGAGTTTTGTTAGGATTTTTGTCCTCACTTCATCCTGCTTCAAAACAGGACAGTGAAGGTGGAGGGTAGAAGCTTTTCTAAGAGAACAGTGCCTACCAATGGGGCAGAAAGGGGAAAATCACGCCAAGTTTTTGGAGAAAACTTTAAAACTCACAGTAGTAAAGTTAAAGAGTGTTGGGTTAAAAAAAAAAATTTAAAAATATCCAAAACAAAACCCAAACCACTTTTTGAGATTATTCTTGCTTTATACCACAATTGTTTGCTTTGAGTGAAAAACACTAGGAGGAACACTCCTACTGTATGAGAAACACTGACAATGAGTCAAATGCATGGAAAACCAAACACAACCAAAAGCAGCATTAACACAAAAAACCCTGCTGGAATAATAGCTCAAACATATACCAAGCCTTGCTGAAAGGAGCGTCACCGTCAGCCTGGTTTGTTTTTCTGTCCCCGACAGTAGCAGAAAAAGGCACCTCCGCAGCACCCACCCCGCCCCCCGCTGTCATCCTTCTCAGCCACGGCGTCCCTTTGCAGCCCCAACTCCCCGTCCCCCTCTGCCCTCCATTGACAGACACCGCCCCGCTCTCTCCCGCCCCTCGCCCCCTCCCCGCGCTCGGCAGCCGCGGAGCGACCCCGCCGTCCCCCTTGGTCACCGCCCAATCACCCAGGGCGGCACCGCCTCAGCAATGGCTGCAGTACCGCGCTGTGTCCACACGGCGGCGACACTGAGAGGGCACCGGCCCGGGGGTGGCTGCAGTACCGCGCTGTGTCCACACGGCGGCGACACTGCCGCCCAGCTCAGCCCGGGCTCGCGGGGCAGAGGAGGCAAAAACCAACCAATTAAATCCCTTCCAAAAATCCTCCCAAATGAATGCCCCAAAAAACCCCCGATCAAGACTAAAAAACACCTCTGCCTCTAACCAAATAAAGCCAATAAAACATTTAAACTCTATCTTCATATTTCTATTCTCATTACTTATATGTATTCCTTATATATGATGCTATTTGCATTATTATACTAGTATATATTTCATAGAAATTTGTTACTTGTATTTGTTAATATGTATATTCTACAAATATATTGATATTTTTATATTTTCATTTTCCTATTATTTTATAGCTCATATTTATACTAGCTATATAACACCCCACCAATGAAATAAAAGCGAATAAAATATTCCTGTAAAGCACTATTTAAGTGCTTTTATATTGATATTTTCTGTGTATTCTACTCCCACCCCGCCCTGTGCAGGCTCTGGCCCCCTCGGGTCCCTCTGCGGGAGGGCTCCCAGCGCCACCCACCCCCCATTCCCACTCACCTGCTCCTGCCCCGCAGCGTGGCTCCCTCCTCTCCCAGGGACCTCACGGTGCCCCAAAAGACACCCCCTCCCCTCAGCCTTTCTTCCTCACCCCCAAAGAAGGCACCAAGGACTCCCAGACGGGCCACGAGCGGCACGGGGATGCAGACACAGAGGCACGGCCAGCAGCACAGAGGCTCACCCAGAGAGCGCTGCGCTCAGGGACGAGCTCTGCGCAGCAGGTGCACACAGGTACGGGCACAAGGACAGCGACAGGGACAAAGATATACACCTGCCGTGCAGGGCAAAGGGAAAAGGAGAAGAAGAAAGAAGGAAAGATAAAGATGCAGGCAGCAAGGGAGACAAAAAGCAGGACAGAACCAGGAGAGGGACTGAGCAACATTTATTTAATAAATATGAAGGATTTATTACTTGAAAGAGAAAGAAGAACAAGAGACAGTGAAGTAGTGAAAGGGAACAGGAGCACACAGGACAGAAAAGGAGCACAAAAGACACTGGACAGAGAGAAAGAGTGTAAGTTGGATACAAGGCTGAAAGAAAAACAGGAGCAAAGCCCAGGACTAATTATTACAGAGTGTGGCTGGCGAACGTGTCCAAAAACCACCAGCTCCAACAGAAAGGGTCACGCTCACAGCTCGGCCTGGGACTCATCAGTTAACATCTGTCTCTATAAAGCCCCTGATAAATTTCACCTCTATCTGTTCCCTTCCCCTCCCGGTATTGGGCAGTCTAAAGTTTTACAATTTGATTTACTCCACACAATTTCTAAGCAACATCATCTGCACATTCCTTTCCTCCCTCACAAGTATTTGTTACCTGCATAAGACAAAGTTGGCTGAGGTAAGTCACAGATTCCAGGTAAAAACCACCAACTACTGCAGGAGGACAATGAACTGCGCACAGATTTATTGTATTTACATGTCTATAATCTAACATGGAGCACAACTCGGCCAGAAAGGACCTGGCACTTAGTTGCTGTGCCCTGGTGGGGCTGGGCTGGACCCAAACTGCATCCCTGGAGAGGCCATGAGCCCGACCCTGCAGCCTCTCACCGAGCACTTCTCAGTTCCCTGTCAAACAGAAAACACGGGAAAACGCACAATCATTTCTTCCAACTACAAAAACACTGCAATGCCTTTAAGACAGGGAAAGGATTGTAAACCCTCCCAATCCCTTCAGCGTTCCATCACGGTGCTCTACCCGCACTCTGCATATCTGTATGTTCTCCTCATGAGCCTGGCTACAGTTGTGCAGATTGCCCTGGACTCTGGGACACCTCATTTTGTGTCTGTTTACCTTGACTTTGCCTGTTGAATCTCCTGCTGCTCCTCTTCATTTCTTCTGTGCACAATCAACTCCAAAAACGGAAGATGAAATGAAATGTACTGAGCAACCTAACAAGGAGGAGACAAGAAAGGCACTACCACCTCTGGGCATTGAGAAAAGTTCCATGAACTCTAAGAAGTGAGGATATACATACATCACTGCTGATCTCCTCCAGGTCCCCATCCATGAGAAAGAACTTGGCAATCCTCTCAGAGGGCTCCTGCAGCAGCCTGTGCAGCAAGGGAACATCTCCACTGCTCAGTTGCTTCTTTTCTGCAATTTGTAAGCAATGTCACAAGACATGGAACACCCCACAGGGGCTCTGTCTACCTCCTGCAGTCCTGAGCCTTTTCTTCTGACACACATCCCACGCTGACTCAAGTGTGATCACCAGATACCTTACAGGTCCCTAATATTGTGCCATTTCAAGCACCTTCTCCTCAGTTCCCTCCTATTCTCTCAGATGTTCCCATTAAGGGAGATCAAATCTCCCTTTCCTGAAAAAGGAAGAGTAAACTGCTATGGAAGTAAACTTCTTCCACTGAACAATGAGTACTTGGAACTCAGCATATGCAATCCAAAGCTGTCAGCTGAAAGGGCCCACAAAACAATTGTTCAGCTTTTCCTCTCCAGAGGAGACATCTCTGAAGGGTCCCTTACAGGGCCAAATGCCACACCCCACACACAGTGCACAAACGAGAGAGAGGTCTGGGACGAGTCCTGTTACTCCAAGGGACACATTCCAAACACTCCCACACACAGAATGATTAGAGATTAAGTGATCAGGCAGCAGTGACTGGCTTACCTCCAGATACATGGGTAACTTAACGTGCAAATTCATGGGAGCTGTTTTCTATCTGTGGATAAAAAAAGAAAATCCATTCAGACGCCATTTCTCTCTCAGCACGTTTTCCCCACGTGTCTCAGCTCAGAGAATTGGATCCAAGCTGGAGATGGATCCTGTCTGTAAAAGACTTAAAACATACTGGATCTGGATAAGACAGAAAGCTGTGCTGCCTTTTTCACTGTCACTGTGCCAAGCCAAGCCCTTGCATTCCTATTCTGCCCAAATTCAGTAACACACTGTAACCCCAGATCTTTCCTGCCTGGTTTCCTTGCAGCATTCTTAACTACTTCACAGAGCTCACTTCTCCCGTCACACGTAGGTCTGCTATTTGTGTTGCCATCAGGGTAAACCCCTGTGACCCAGCCTTGTGCCTGACAGGCACATTCAGAAAACAGCAGAGCTTTTGAACACTTCCTCTGCAATTTATTCACTTCAACTTCACACTCTGCTCTGAAATGCCCTTCTGTATTACTCCTAGAAGCTAAGTTTCCCTTCTAAGACACTCCCAAGTCTTACCAATCACATGAAGTAATTCTGCAATAGTGAAGTCTTTAGACAAGTGAAATGGGAAGTTAACACCACTGAAATAGAAATTAAACACTAAGCAGCAATACAAAATCAAGATATTTGAGAAATATGCAGCAGTAAGGGCAAAGCTACTTTTGACCACGTACGACATTGGTGGTGGAAGATGTTCCAAGGAAATTCCAAGGAAAAAAGAAAACTAGTTTCAGGCAGTATGGCACTGACCACGAGCAGTACTTTGAAGCCGGCCCTTGTGCACCTTTCCCCACGCCCAGCTCTAAGGGAAAGCCCGTCCCGGACACCCGCAGTTCCCGGACAGCACCGCCCCGGGCGAGGCGCAGCCTTTGCCTGCCCTGGCAGTGCCGGCAGCGCTCAGCCCGGAGCAGGAACATAGACAATTCCAGCCTGAGGCCATCACCCAGCAGCAGCATTAAAGCCAAGGCAATCTTCCCTCACAGATATCAAATCCCAAGCGACAACCCGCAGAGACGCCTTCAGCAAAGCTTTAGGTGGGACGGATTTTTGTGTGGATGAAGCTGGGAGTTTTTCAGGGAGCCAGCTGGAAGTGCAGAAGGGATGGAAAGGTTTTGCAGGTGGGTCCCACTGGAGGTGTGCTGGAGGCAGGCATGTGCACCCCTTTCCTGAGGGAAAAGAACTTGCAGAGGCCACTGCTGAGGCTCTGAAAAGAACTGAGCTTCTGCAGGGAGAGTTGTTCTCCTGTGGGCACAGGGGCCGTGCCTTGGAACGGGCTGGGAGCGCCTCCAACCCTGCCTTCTCCTGCTTGGAAACAGCACCTGGAGCCCGAGCTATGGGGGTTAAACCAGCTGAATTCCAGGCAACTCTGTCAAGAGTCCCCAGGGACATGGGTGGGGCTGGTGGATGAGGGTTTTAAACAATAAATTCTTTGGAATATTCACCTGTTCCTGTTGATGCTGCTGAGCTTCCTTGGAAGCTCTGCCTCTTCCTGGCACAGCTGGTGTTCGAGGGGCAGCTCTGCATGGGAATAACCACAATCCATGAGGCACTGTGAGGTTATGGCAGTGGGAATTGCGCAGGGAATTTGGGGCTATGGGATAATTCATGGGAACCAGCAAAGCTGACAGGGAACCCCAAATCTGGATGCCGCACAGAGAACAATCTGTGTGCTGCCCTGTCAGCTCAAGCCCCTGGGCTGGGAAGTTTTGAGAGTCAAATGCATGGAATTATAATAATCACAACACCTGGGCTGTGATCACCCACAGGGACAATCCAAGTCCCAAACTATTCCTCCACAATCCACTCTGGGAAAAACACCCTGTGCCTGCCCAGGAGCTCTGACTCTGCTTTTCCTACCAGCTCCTGTGCAGTGTCAGGGCCACCATGAGAGCTTTAAAATCCAGATACACCTCAAATCCCAATCCTTTAGATTAATCTAAAGGAAGAATGGCATTGTTGTCATCAGAAGCTCAAAACTCTGTTAAGAATTCTACAATAACAATGTAATGGATTCCCAGGAACCCCATAAATGCTCTTGGTTTCATTTTTATGCATTTTTAACCCCCCATTTGGCAGCTTCTAAAACTTATCACAGAATTCTGAAGTCAAGGAGGATTGACTTCGGATTGACCTTCACCTCTGGTTCCTCTTTGTTAAACAAAATTCATGCCAGGGTGAGTGAACTCAGCACCTCAGCTTTTCCCCCCTAAATATCCCCTCCTCATTTCCCTGTAGATGAGTTCAGATCCACTCCTCACCTCCACTGCTCATCCAAGTGTCCATTCTGTTCCCCACAGGCCCTGGTGACCCCAGGGAGGTCCCTTTGCCTTTCTCCTGCCCCTCTCCAGCCCGAGGCCGCTCCTCTGCTCGCTCTCTCCGGCCTCATCCCGCACGTGCTCTTCCCTGGAAACAGAAGGGTAAAGACAAAACAAAAAACTCTTGTTAGCACGCACCTTGTACCCAATTGCAGAACCGATACTGCAGCTGTTGATGATCCCTGCAAGAGCCACAAACGGCTCAGTGAAACAACTTCTAGCAAAAGATTGCACGCACAGCCACAGACGCACATTTCCCATGCAATACATACAGTGCATTCAGCTAAAAAACTTCTTCCATGAAGCAGATCACTTTTTCGTAAAAAGGAAAATGTACTAGTTCGCGTGCTTTTCACTTCTCAGTGTATGAGACCAGGCCACAGATGTAAAGAAAAAGGAAACGTTAACAGCAGCTTCATGCCAAACCCTGCATCGCGGAGCCAGTTCTCAAAACGACCCGAAAAAGAGGCGAATGTAAGACTACCAACACGGGCACACGATAGGGCGGCAGAGCACAAACTCACCCGGGGCCGAGTCCTGGAAGCGTTCTTGCACCCCTGCAGACATTCCGAGGTCTCTCCATGCCCCCGGCGCTGCCTGGAAGAGGAGCAGGGCACGGCCAGCACGGGAGCCCCGAGCCCCCGCGGCCGCCACATTTCAGCAGAGCAGCTGCTGCGCTGCCAGGGCCCCCGGCAGAGAGAGGCGCCCACGTCGCTGCCTGTCGGCGCCCGCCCGAATCCTGCTCACCCGAGGTGCTGCTGAGCCCACACCTTGTGTCCGCAGCTTGGAAACGCCGCGGGAAATTGCCCCGGGGGGGATTGGTGCCGGGGTCACGCTCAGGCAGCGCACTAGACACGCATTGGGGTCCTTGCTACATTTTCCCGCTCTTTTTGCCGCCCTCTTGAGAAGGTCAGGCGAGCGGTGGTGACCGAGACCACATCCCGAGAGTGGCATAACATAGTTTCCGCCCTTCCTGCCGCCATCTTTGGTACTGGCAGAGGCCACTTCCGGCCTCCACGCCAGCTTTGTTGTGGTCCCTTGATGGCCCCTCCCAATGGCGCTTTTCTAAGTCACCCTCCTGAATCCGGAGCCGACGCCGATCCCGCGCTCTCGGCGCGATTTTCCGCCGTCTTTCCCAGCACGCGGACGCGAGCGGCGGGGTCAGCGGCGCCGGAAACGGCTCCGGCCGCCGCTCGAGCGGCGACATGCCGCGACGACGCCGCCTCTCTCGGCCGGGGTCCTGGCTGGGACTGCCCGATCGAGTGTGCGGCCGTGCCGCGGGGCAGGCTGCCGGCGCCCGGAGGCTCCCGCCGTCCTGACAAGGGGATGCGCGCCGTTCCGCCCCGCGTCCACCAAGCGCCTGTGCTGCCGGGGCGCTGGCTGGGGGGATGGCTGCAGTACCGATCCATGTCCACACGGCGGCGACACCGCCTCAGCAATGGCTGCAGTACCGCTCCGTGTCCACACGGCGGCGACACTGCCGCCCAGCTCAGCCCGGGCTGCGAGGCTCTGGGGGCGCACAAACGAGAGTCCCCAGTCCTTCAAAAAATCCTCCGACAGGAATCCCAAAAAAACCCCGACCAAAACTAAAAAATACCCTCTGCCTCGAAAGAAATAAAAACGATCAAAAAAACCCCCCCTTTATATATTTTAAAAAACCTATATCCATTTTTTCATATTGAATTTCTACTCATAATGCAGACATATATTATATTCTATTTAATTTCAATTATACCATACACACAATATTATTTTGCTATTTATTATATACCAAATCTTTATACTACTAATATTTATTTCTATTTTATGTCTATTTATATCTTTATATATTTGTATGTTTATAATTCTATTTATTAAAAAGCACTTCCTCTAACCAAATCGGAAAAAAACCACCAAACCTTTCAGTTATTAGTAAATATATTTTTCCATTTATATTTTTCATATTTATGTATGTAACTTATATTTAGGTGTATGTATAGCTATCCTATAATATAGAGGATATTATAGGTCTATAATACATATTATTATATTATGTATGTATATTATATATACATATATTATCTCTATATTATAACAAAAGGATATCTATTATTTCTATTATATCCTACATATATCCTTATTCATACCTTATATTTATATATATACTTACACATATTTATCTATGCATATTTGCATTTATAATTTTAAGTTTGTATCTATTGTATAGTTCTATATTTTTATTTTTTCTATTTTTATAAAACATCTGCCTCTAAACAAATAAAACAAATCAAACATTTAAACTACACTAAAATATTTTTATATTTCTACTCTCACATTTCCAGTTTTACATTATATATTATATTTGCATTTTGTATATTATGTACTATATCTTTTATATGAATCTGTTACTTGTATCTGTTTCTATTTTACATTTCTACAAATATATTGAGATTTTTCTATTTCCATTTTTCTATTTTTTATATTTTATATTTATATAATCTATATAACCCCTCCCCACACACACCAAATAAATACCAATAAAGAATTCCTTTTAAGCTATATTGATTTCTATGCAAAGTACTTTGTTATTTGGAAGGGCAGAGGAAACACCTTTGGGAGCCATGGGGCCAAGGCTGTCCCTGTAAGGAAGGGACAGAGCACTGACTGGGTGCAGTCATGCTGCTAGTCAGCAGCAGCTAATCATAAAATATGTTTGTGTTCTTTAGGAAGCCAAAGCACCTGGCTGCACAGCATTTCTGAGCTTGATTTTGGCTGTTTTACAGAAAGTTTTCCTTCCATGGAAGTAATTTTCTCCGTATCCAGCACCTGCTAGAGGCCTGGCAGTGACTGCCTTGGTTGCTGCAGCTGTATGATGGTCCAGGTGAACAGTGGGAGCTTTACTTCTATTTTTAATTTTTTTTTTTTCTTTCTGGTAGAGTTTCTTTTTGTATTTAAGTAATCTCCTTGACTTTGGTGGCAGTATCCATAAGGAACTGTAGTGTGGATTGGGAATAAGTGTCCAGTCATAAAGATAGTCAACAGGTTTAATGCAAGCCATAAAATGTTCTGAAGATTTGTGGAAAAGATTTTTTTAGCCTGCATTTAGTAATTACAGAACATGCTTAAGCTATTTAAAAGTCAACAGAGGAAAAATTATTTGTTCCTGTAGGTTATGCTCAGAAAGGGCAGTGACTGACTTCTTGTGCCAGGATACACTGCCTGGATAAATGTCCTTCCCTAAAACTAAAATCCATGTGAAAGTTCCTGCCCTCATCTCTGCTTTTTAGACTACAAAACCTGACAATACTGACCTCAAAACTGTTAGATATTTTTTCCACTTTTAATAAATACTAGAGATTAAATAGGGTGTTTAACCTCAAATTAAACACAGACTGAAACAGAAAAGGTGATTTTTTTTCCTCAATTTAAACCCTCTTCCCCACAAAACCTTATCTTTCTGGGGCCAGTGGGATGGACTGGGAAGATGAAATCAAAAGATGAAAGGAAAAAGAACTTCCTGGTGACCCCCACCCTGCCCCACCTGCTCAGGTGCGTTAGGGTCGGTGCGCTGCTCTCCTCTCCGGCGCTGCCCCTGGCACAGGGCTTGTCCCTGCGCCCCTTCCTTGAGCCATGCTGCAGGTACTCCCCAGGCCCTGTGAGATGCTCTCACCATCGCTCCTTCAGAGACTCCCTGGAACCAGCCCTCGGCTCGCCCCTCCGGCAGCAATTTGCACCAGGACCAGGTGACACACATGCCCCAGCAGCACCTGCACCCTCCTCATCCTCACTGGCCACACCTGAGGCTGCTGCACCTCAGAAGGTGGAGGGAGCTGTGTCAGGGGGGTGGGACCACAAACCCAGGAGCCAAAGGTGGGGCCATGGCCAAATGTAGATGGCCTTGGATGTAGGTGCGTGAACTAAGTTTCATAGAATGGGGAAAGCTCAACAGGTTTTTGTATTTTATACACACACACTCATTATAAAAGTAATATTTTTTAATAGTTAAAATATCAGTGGAAGTTACTAGCTAGTTAGAGCAGTGAGCTCCATACAGCATCCCACCTTTATGGATTTAGCAGAAGAAGCAGTTTCAGGTTCTTTCATCTCCTCCAAATGGAAAAGCCATTTTTAAACAAACTCCTCTGCAATTTTCTTATTTGAATAAAAGAAAGCACTGGCAATGACCGACAAGTGAAGAGGAAAGCAGAATATCATGGAGACACGGTGGGATGGTTCCTATGACTAGTGCACTGGAATGGAAGGGTTTAGGCTTTTTAGAAAAGACAGGCTAGGAAGATGAGGAGGGGATGTAGCCCTCTATGGATATGGAACTCTGCCTGGGGAAGTACAAGGAGCCAGCTGAGAGCTTGTGGTTGAACATTAAGGGGAGGGCAGTGACAGGGATATTAAAGATAACAGGGTTTCTATGGATATGTTGCAAGCAAGAGAGTTGGGTGATGTGGGCCCTCTCCAGAAGGAAACAGGAGACCTGACTACCCTGGACAAAGAGAAGACTGAGGTTCTCAAGGACTTCTGTGCCTCAGTCTTCAATGGCAAGTGCTTCAGCCATGCTGCTCAAATTGAGAAAGGTGAATGCAGGGACTGGAAGAATGAACACCCTGAACCCACTGAGATGATCAAATTCAAGACCATCTAAGGAACTTGAATGTGCTCAAGTCATGGGACCTGAAGAGATACATCCCCAAGTACTGAGGAGCTAGCAGAAGTTGCTAAGAAATGATCTATAATTTTTTTTTTAAATCGTGGCAGTTAGGTAAAGTCCCTGATGACTGGAAAAGGGAAATATTACCCCCATTTTTAAAAGGGGAAAGCAGAAGACCTGGGGAATCACTTCTACCCAAAGCAACTGACGGTGCTGCACAGCCCCATGAAGCTGCTTCTCCTGTCTGGCTCTACAAGATCCTCCACTTCCATCACCATCCTCCTCAGTGGCTCCACAAGACTGCTGTTGCCCAGCTCTGGAGGTTGATGGAGGTTGATGGAGGTTCCCAGACATTTCATGGGCAAAGGAGTGCTGAGGATATGTTGTGATGGTGTGGGACCTGAGCAGGACATACACAACACAGAATAATAAAGGCTGGAGATAAATGCTGAGCTGGGCAGGAAAAGTTCAATTTCTTCCAATGGGCGTGTGGTTTGGTTTGGTGTGGTTTGTGCTGAAAAGACTGTCGATAACCCTGGGATGTTTCAGTCAGTGCCGAGCGTCAAGGCCTTTGCTGCTCCTCACATCATCCTGCCAGCAAATAGGCTGGTGTTGCAATTGGGAGGAGATAAACTCTTCAGAAAGGCTCAGCAAGGAAGCAGAAGCAGTGGGGTAGCCCTGTATATGAGGGAATGATTTGGCTGTCTAGGAATTTACAGTGGTGATGAAAGAATCAGGGAAAGAGCAGATCCCAAAGTGGAAATCTTCCCAGACACAGAGGGAAGGCTGGTAGATTACCAATCTGCTAGATTGGTAGTTCCCAGGGTCCTTTATTCTACCCTTAAATCAGGGTGCAATGAAGTTTCCTGGATTGTCCACAGCTTTCCTTCTATGACAAAGTGACCTGCTTGTCGGAAGAGGGAAAGGCTGGGGATGATGTTTACCTGGGCTTTTGACACCATCCCCCAAACTGTTCTTGTGGAGAAAGTGGCTGCCCATGGCTCGGACAGGTCCACTGTTCACTGCATAAAAGGGTCTGGATGGCCAGACCCAGAGGGTGGTGGGGGAAAGTTTAATTCAGCTGGTATCCGGTCAGCAGTGGAGCTCCTCTAGGCAGCACTGATACCAATCCTGCTACTATCAGTGACGTGGAGGAGGGGACCCTCAGCCAACTTGTAGAGGACAGGATCTGCCAGAGGACAGGAAGACTCTACAGAGATATCTGTAGAGGTCCAGGGATTCAGCTGTCCCAGGCAGTTCCTGAAACCCCCTACTCCCCTACCCCTCCCTGCCTACTCATTCTTACTACACCCTTTTTCTCAACTGGGTCCACCACCGCCGCCACCAGTGGGACTTGAAGCGGATGCTGAAGCACCGGCGGCGCTGAACACGGCATGTGTGCCAGGCTTTCAGGGATCTCCGAAGGCGGGCACGAAGCTGCCCCAGGAACCTTCCAGCAGCAGTGCTGTGTTCCAGCTCCATGGAGCTGCTGCTGTTTTCCAATACAACGGGATTCATGATCACTACTAGTCTAGGTAGCAACCTGGCCGTCTCCACAGATCTTCTGTGTTGCAGCATCATGCAGCTGTCGCTGCTGCATGGTCTTACGTCCTTATGTTTGACCTCTTCTGTCACCTTGTTCATGTCTGGCCTTGCCAACTCCACTCCAAGGCACTGGGGATGCTCTCTGGCCCCCAGCAGCCTTGGCATAACATGCAGATCAGCATGGACCACCCTGACACTCCCCCTGCCCCATCGCCACTGGGCCAGCTGTGCCTCCAGCTCCTTGCGCTGCTCCTCGAAGAGCGCCTGGGAGTCCCAGCAGCTGCGGATGAACCTTGGGAAATGCCTCCTGGAGCTCATGGAGCTGCCTGGGGAGCTGCCATGGGGCAGCTCCATGTCTGATGGTGTCCGTGCCCTGTCCACGTTCCTCTGCCCCTCCAGCCGGCCTCTCGCTGTGCTTGGATGCTTCGAGTTGTGACGGATCCTCTGCAAGGGCCGCAGATGGGTGAGACAAGAGCAGCTCCCCAAAGCTCCACACTGTCATGCCACACGTGCCACACCAACTCACCCCAAACCCACACAGCCCAGCCCAGCCCACACAGCACATCAGAGACCACGTACCCACAGACACTTGTCCCGCAGCATGACAGTGACCAGGATGAGCTGCAGCACCACCATGGTGAGTGCCACCAGCTCACCCACGGTGAAGATGTTGAGGAGCCCCATGGCACTGTCTGTAGCACTCCAGGTTACCAGCAGAGGCTGGTGAGTTCCCCAGAGACCTGCAGGGTTCCAGCGAGGGGAATTTAACCCTGGTGGGATGGCAGAGGCTGAGGCTGTTGTCTGCCAAGATGCTGCCAGATCATTGTGCCCAGCACTGTCTGCTCCTGTGGGGCCCCTTTTATAGCCTGGCAGAGTCCCCTCTGTGACATCATGGGGCAGCCAGAGCCCTCTGTGTGTCATCCCAGGGCAGTCAGAACCCCCATTTGGATACCCAGGAGCCCACAGGATACAAAGAGAGAGTCCTTGCTGCCCTGGGTACAATGACCATGCATTCTGTGTTGCCCTGCTGAAACCTTCAGGATTCTTTAAGTCAGTCGGGTCATAACACTTTCATCTGACATCATGGATCTGTTTTCAGTTGTTATTGGATCTGTAATTACTGAGAGCAGGAGGAGGTTAACTGCTTCATAAAATAAATCTCTTTTGAATAGATGATTTGTCTCACTTTCCTGGGACTCCATCATACAAGGGCAGTGATCATGCACCTTGTGCTGGGCACTTGTGAGGTTGGACCTCAAATCCTGTATTCAGTTTTGGGCCCTGCACAACAATAAAGACATTGAGGTTGCTGGAGTGTGTCCAGAGAAGGGCAGCGGAGTTGGGGAAAGGGTCTTGTGCTTTAACCCCAGCTGGCAATTCAGTAGGGAAAAAAAAGTGAGCAAGAAACTCATAAGGTGAGTTAATTTAATAAATAGAAACAAATTTCAAAAATACTGAATGAGAGAAAAGAAACAGAGAAGAAAAAGAAAAGGAAGTAAATGTTAATGGTTTCTCTGCACCCAACAGCTAATGTGCATCAAGTCAGACACTCATCATGGAATCACAGACTGGTTTGGGTTGGAAGGTTAAAGATCATCCAGGGGGAATTCACCTCTGCCCTGCTGTAGTGAGTGAGATTGCACCTGCAGTGCTGCCTGCAGCTCTGGAGTCCCAGCACAGGAAGGACATGGAACTGATGGAGAGAGTCCAGAGGAGACCCCAGGATGATCAATAGGATGGAGCACCTCTATGCTGTGAGGAAAGGCTGAGAGAATTGGAATTATTCAACCTGGAGAAACTTTCGAGTGACCTAATTGTGGCCTCACAGCAACTGAAGTGAGCCAACAAGATGGAGAGAGACTATCTACAAGGGCCTGGAGTGACAGGACAAGGGAACAGCTTCTCCCTGACAGGCAGTAGGTTTAGATTGGATACTGGGTATAAATTCTTGCCCGTGAGGGTGGTGAGGCCCTGGCACAGGTTGTCCCAAGAAGCTGTTGCTGCCCCATCCATGAAAGTGTCCAAGGCCAGACTGGATGGGGCTTGGAGTAACCTGGACTAGTAGGTTTCCCTACCTATGGCAAGGGGTGGATGATCTTTACAGTGCCTTCCAACCCAAACCACACTGTTCTTCACCTCTAAGGACTACCGCGCCAGTTGCTTTTGAGGTATTTTATTTGCAGCAACACAAAGAGCCATAAAAACGAACAACCAGTGAGGTGTGAATCCCTTGTTTTAACTGTCCCTCTTGATCCTACCTTCACAAACCCATTCTGGATACAAAGCCTTTGTGGAAGCATTGTGCTGCTTTTGGATCTAGAGTGAACAGACGTCTCCCCACAGTGCATGGTTCAGCCCTGCTTGGTCCCACTCAGTGACTGATCAGGATGCTGCTGAGGCTCAGTGAGACAGGCTCTGGGTTCAAGTGTGTCCCAAAGGAGAAGCAGTTTCCACCACCGCCAATAACCAACAGCTCCTTCTCATCTGGCAGAAAGACACTACTATGATTGTGTAGCATTAATGGCCACTCCAGGTGCTCCTGAAAAAGGAAAGGAGATTTTGAACATACAGGACTTGACATGGTCCACCGTACCACTAATGAATATCGGCAAGAACAGATAGAGAATACAGAAACAAGTAACCCCTGAGGTGTACTCCTCTACTACACCTGCCCACCCACCAACTTGCAATTCAGGGCTTTTTTAATGAAAGAACACGTCTTTGTACTCCCTGAATCTTAATGCTTTTCCTCCCAAGAAGGTAGCCAGTTAGTTTCTGATTCAATGTAAATCTTTGACATTCATGGCCTGTGGCATGGAGCTCCAGAGCTTACCTATGTAACTGGTAGGTTCTAAAGCCCAGAGTTTCACCTAAGTCAAAGCAAACAGTTCATAAGCAAAGGAAGATACCAATCCAATTGCATCTGATTATTCAGTGTAAACAAAAAAGTTACATTCTTTTAGATACAACTTTATTATCACTGTACCTGTCCTCATTGCTGTCCAACAAGGGCAGTCTATTTTATCTAAAGGATATGAGGCCACTTATAACTTCTGCTACAGACAATAACTGAAAACCAAGCTACAAGTAAGCACATTTCATGCTTTTATACCCTCAGCAAAATGCTGCAAGGCCAACTAGATGCACATATGCTGTACACCATAAAAAACTGACCTGTCACAAATTCCGGTTTCACCAATGACAGGTTCCATATGTGCAGTTACCAAAATAAAGTTGTTTCTTTACATAAAAGATAAATAAAAACTTGTCAAACAAAGGAAATGTTCTTACAGAATCACAGAATGGTTTGGGATGAAAGGACCTTCAAAAATGCTACCTCACTCCACCTCCCTGCACTGGGCAGGCACAGCTTGCACTAGACCAGGTTGCTCCAAGCTCAATCTAACCTGGCTTGAACTTTTCAGGGATGGGGCAGCCACAGCTTTCGTGGGCAGCCTTTGGCAGTGCTTCACCATACTCCTCATAAAAAATTTCATCCATATACCTAGTTTGAAGCTACTGTCCTTTAGACGAAAGCCATCACCTCTTGTCCTACCACTACAGGCCCTATTAAAAAGTCTGTCCCCATCTTTCTTACAAGTCCCCCTTCAAGCACTGGAAGGGGCTCCAAGATACCCCCATAGCCCTCTCTCTCTCTTAAGGCTGAACAACCCCAACTCTCTCAGGAGATCAGCTCCAGCTCTCTGATGATCTTTGTTGCCCTTCTATGGACTTCATCCACCAGATCTGTGTCTTTCTTTCACTCAAGGCAGCATTATTTGACATGAGGGCTACTCAAGAGATGTAGACCAAGTTTTGCCCGGAGTATGCCAAAATCTTGCTGTGTGGCACCACCTGTATGACTGTTCTTCAGTGATTCATAGAAGCAAGTCACCAAACAGTTAAAAGTTGGAAGGGTCCTCCATGCATCATCCAGTCCAACCACCCTGTTCAAGCAGGTTCAACTCAAATATGCTTTTCAGTACCTTGCCTCGTCAGATTTCAAATATCTCCAGTAATGGAAATGCAACAGGCTCTCTGAGCAGTCTGTTCAGCATTCAATCATCCTCACAGGAAGCTTTTATCTTCCAGTGGAATTTCCAGTATTTCCATGCGCTTTTTTCTCGTATTTCAGGCAACAGCTACAGCACACTGCGGTTTCCCCAAAGAAGTTCTCAAAGAAATTATACCTCAGACCTCCAAAAACACTAACTTAGCCTGTGGTTTACCTGTTCCATTCCTCCACAGCCAACTGAAGTGACTATGCTTGTGCCCACTTCAGTTCTGCTGCCCCTTGTCTGAAAAAGAGCAGCTCCATGTTCCAGTCTTCTGCATATTCCGTCTCTCCCTCTCTGAACACTGCTACATTCTCTGTGCTGGGTAACAGCACTCTGGAATTAGATCCTACCTCTCTATAAAGTTACCATGTTCTTTCACAGGACATTGCTTACCCTGAAAGAAAAATTTCAGTACTTACCACATTAATCACATAGTCCAAGCAGAGACCAGTCATTAAGTCAATGACAGTGACGCCTGGCACAGAGGATGCATGAAACCACACTCCACCAACGAGCAGAAGCTTTCCCTCATGCACATGTGCAGTATGTGAATACCTGTGAGTTCAAAATGAGACTGAACTCCATTAGCAATGGACGCTGGTAGAGACAGGCTGAACATTCTCTGTTGAATGCTCTGAGCAACCTGTCTAGTTGAAGATGCCCCTAACTCACTGCAGGGAGGTTGGACTAGTTGGCCTTTAAGAGGTCCCTTCCAAATCAAACTATTTTATGATGCTGTGAATGCCTTCTTCTTACCTTGGGACAAGAGGAGGGTGTGTCTCTATTGTCTGCCACTGAAAGCCATGTTCGAGCTCCCTCAGAAGGAAAACTGAACCCAAGGGCAGCTCAGCTGCTCCCAGACCTCCTGCAATCAGCACACCTCCTTCCCAGCTGCAGGCACTGTGAGAGTGGCGGCTTTCTGGAACTGGACCATCAACAGCAATCTAAAAAAAAAAAAAAAACCAAGTCCAAGGCTGAAGTTTGCCAAGCCAAGTGTCTGCTTAATGTCCAGGCTTTTAAATGCCTTTCTCTGTGTGGCTGAGGTTTTTGACACCCAGCCTTCTCCACATGTTCCTCTAGGGACTGCTACGTGCTTCCATTTACACTGTTTCTGGCCCTCAGTGCATTTAATATAATCAGTCTTTAGAGGGTGTATTTATTTATTAGAGGTAACTTTATCCGCATTCTTGCATGCTGCTTTCTACTTCAGACATACACCTGGAACTACAAGTTTGTTTAGAAACACGTGGACTAATGCAGTGCCCAGCATGGCAGGTGATCAGTTGCTCAAACCACAGAGCAGGATAAAGGGCTCAAATGCAGGACTGAAATCCAGAAAGAAAATCCTTAGTGCAAGCACTAAAGGCAAAAAAGTAAGATTAGGTATTTAAAGGAATATCACAGCAAATAAGTGATGGAGAAAAAATTAGAGGCCACTTGGTCCATATCTTTTCCTTAAAACAAATGAAACTATATCTGTTATCATCTGGATAGATTAATGTTTATATAATAGTTTCCTAAAGTCTGCAGTGACAAGAATTTCTCACCTCTTTAGGTAGTCTATTGCAGACTCAGCTAGCTTCACAATCAATAGCTTTCTTTAGTGTCCAGCTGATTCTCTGTACCACTCAAAATGGAGAATAATTTTTGTCTTCTCTGCAGCAGTATTTTAGATATTAGAAGATTTCTTTCTGTCTTCAATCTTCTCTGGATTTAATAGCTAGAAGACCTTCAAAACCCTCTCCTGTGAGGTATGTGGCCTGGTCACTCTTGCTGCATTCCCTTATATGGCTGTTTTACACCCTGTCCACCTATTTTCAGCAATCAGCTTTAGGTATTTTACAGTTCTGTTGAGGTTAGGAACACTGTAGAAAAAAAAAGAAGCAATTCATGTGTCTACCAGATAACATTCCTGGTTACATGTCTGAAGACACAGTGCAGGCCTCCCACAACAGTGGGGTATTGCTTATTTATGTTTAGCTTGTGACCACCTGCAGCTATGAATTTCTCACCCTGTAATGGTGCCTTGTACAAGGTTGGGCTCAAAGAGTTACAGTAAACAGAATTACATCAGGCTGCTGGCCAGTAAGTAAAGGAGGGAGTAAGTCCTCTTTCACTCAATTTCCTTTTATGACACATTCTGCAATCTAGTTGACTGAGGCAAATCAGCAGGTGTGGAGATGGTTTTGATTGTAGCAAAGCTTTTTATACCGTCTCTAACAGTATCCTTCAACAAAAATATCCAGCTTGCAGCTAGACAAGTCCATGATGGGAGAGGTGAAAGAAGACAGAGACAATATGTTCTCAGTAGCATCCAGGAACAGGGCAAGAGGCAATGGGCACAAACTGACACAGAAAAAAATACACTTAAATATAAAACCCCCTCATATTGCTCTACCAGGGTGGTCGAGCACTGGAATAGGTTACCCAAAGAGACTGTGGAGTCTCCGTCTATGGAGGTAATCCCACCTGGACAATACACCCAGCAACCTGCTCTAGTGAGACCTGTTTTAATCAAGAGTGCTGGATGACTCCAGATGTTCCTTCCAACCAACACTATTTTGCAGAGACTGTATTCAACTAAAAAGCTGGGTGTTTAGAAGTTATCAGAAGTCTGAATCTAATCAGCATGGAGTACATCCTTACCGCAGTGTAGGAGAGCTCTGGAGTGTGCAGGAAATACCAATCCCCGAGCACAGGCTCCACAGCAGAGCGGCCACCATACACAAACAAGTACTGCTCACCTATGGAAACAGACAACCAGGTGGGAACAGAAGTCAGAATCTGGTATGCCACAAAAGCAAAAATTTCTGTTTGCATAGATGGGAAGCTGACAAAAAGGGGGCAATAGTACTTTGGATAGATGTCAAGGACATGCATTCACTGCACTATGCCCTGTCCTTTCACTGATTCGGAATGGACTGTGCCGATAACACTAGGGTTGGTCACTTTCTTCAGCTACATAGCAATACCAAGGCAAAAATAAGATGAAACAATACAGTTTGACAAAGACAAAACCCAATGTATTATTAATAAAATTTTATTTACCCATCTAGCATTTGCTTTTTTGATATAAAATTCTGACTGGAACGCAGAACGTTAAACTATGCTACAGTGCTAATTAAACACTGCTCCACAAATGCAAAGTGTGCTCCAGACTAGACTAACAACTGCTTAAAAATTCCCTTCTGCTACCCTTGGAGAGCTCCCTGCCAGCTGCAGGAATGGGACACCTTAGGAAAGGACAGCTTTCAGCTCCTGGATGCCACTGCTCAAGTTTTTGCCCCTTACAACCAGGATCTTTTAATAGACCAACCTTCAGCTTGCTATTGCAGGACCTGATTCTAGAGCTGTTCACAGTTACTGAGTGTTTGTTAATTGCTACTAGAAAAGTAACATTCCTTCTGAAGGACTTGATAAAGAACTAGGGATCCTGTTGCCCAAAAAATATCCTTCAGAGAGAGTAAAATTTATTTCTGGCATGATCAGGAATTAATAGCTTCAGTCATATATAATCTCAAAGAATCAGTCTTCCAGAACGGATTACAGTAGGTTTCAATCCTACTTGCCACCAGAGATTATGCAGACAAAATTAAAAATCACTACATTTCAAGTGTCAAGAAGAGATCTCAAAGTTTCTTAATCGCCTTCCTACTGCCAGGCTTGAGAAGTGGTCAGTATGAACGTCATGAAGATGAACAAGGTCAAGTGCAAGATCCTGCACACCTACAAGCCATTTCCACTCTTTCCAAGTTTTTTACCTTTGAAGGTCATTTCAGTTGTGCTGTGTCTCCAACGCAAAGCTGCTGCTTCAGCAGCAGGCTGTAGACTTACAAGCTCCACTGCAACGTCATCTGGGCCTGAAGCATTACAGGTTTTGGGGAACTTCAGCCACAACATTCCCAAGCCTGTGCTTGATGGGGATGTTCGTCCTCCTACCACCAGGGCCAGAGTGTCTGAGAGACAAGACACGGTGTGGTACAACCTCTCACCTGCGGAGATACAAAACGTCATGGTTCACACAGGTATTTTTTCCAAGAAATTTATAATCAATAAAGCTGGAAAAGACCCTTAAAGATTATTAAGCTCAACCACTCGTTCAGCACTCTCAAGGCCAAAACTAAACCATGTCCCCAAGAGCCACTTTCACACGGATTTTAAACCCTTCCCGGGATGTGGACTTCACCTACCCAGGGCAGCCTATGCCAGGCATGGATGACCCTTTACTTAGAGACATTTTTCTCAATATCCACCTAAACCTCCCCTGGCACAGCTTGAAGCCCTTTCCTCTCATCCTGTCCCTTGTGTTCTGGGAGAAGAGGTTGACCCCCACCTGGCTACATCCTCCTTACAGGTAGTCATAAAGAGAGAGAAGCTTCCCCTTGAGCTTCCTTTTCTTCAGGCTGAGCCCCCGCCCACCAGTTCCCTTGGCCAGTACTATAATGAGCTTACAGCAGTGGTGGATGAGGGAAGAGAAACACATGTCATCTACCTGGACTTGCACAAAGCATTTCACACTGTCCCACCCAGCACCCAGCCTCCAAGCTGAAGAGATGTGTATATGACAGATGGACCATTTGGTGGATTAGGAACTGGTTGGATAGTCTCCAAGAGTCATAGTCACCAGCTCAGTGTCCATGTGGAGACCAGGGATGAGTGCTGTTCTTCAGGTCTCCACAGGGACCAGCACTATATAACATCTTTGTTGGTGACAGGGACAGTGGGATCGAGGGCACCCCCAGCACATCTGCCAATGACAAGGAGCTGTGTGGTGCCGTCATGTGCTGGAGGGAAAGGGAGGGGCATCCAGAGGGATTTGGACAGGAGAGGTGGGACTGTGCCAGCCTCATGGAGTTCAGCAGGACCAAGGAAAAAGTCCTGCACCTGGGCTGGGGCAATCCCAGCACAAAAACAGACTGGTCAGAGAATGTATCAAAAGCAGGTCTGGGGAGAAGGACTTGGGAGTATTTGTGGAAAAGTTCAGTACGACTCGGCAGGATGTGCTCACAGCACAGAAAGTCAGCGTGCCTCAGGCTGCATCAAAAGACATGTGGCCAGCTGGTCGACGGAGATGAGCCTCACCCTCTAACGCTGCTTTTCTGAGACCTCACCTGGAGTTCTGCATCCAGGTCTGGTGCCCCCAGCACAACAAAGACATGGAGCTGTTGGAAAAAATTCAGTCCACTGGCTTGATCACAGGGCTGAAACCCCTCTGTTCTGAAGGCAGGCTGAGAGGGTCTGGGTTGTTCAGCCTGGAGAAGTGCAGGCTCCAGGCAGACCTCAGCACCCTTTCCAGTGCCTAAAGGGACTCCAAGAGAGCTGGAGAGGGACTTTGGAAAAGGGCCTGCAGTGACAGGACACGGGGGCATAGCTTCCCACTGCCAGAGGGCAGGGTTAGATGGGATATTGGGAACAAATTATTCTCTGTGAAGGTCATGAGGCTCTGGCACAGGTTGCCCAGAGAAGTGGCTACCATTTGTCTGGAAATATTCCACACCATGCTGGATAGGGCTCTGATTAACCTGGTCTAGTGGAAGGTGTCCCTGCCCATGGCAGAGGGTTGGAGCTAGATGATCTTTAAGTCCCTTCCAACCCAAACCGTTCTATGAGTCTTCTATGATTGAGTCTGTGATTCTATGACTCCAGCCCTTCAACATCTCTCTTTTAGAGGCCCAGAACTGGACATGGCACTTGAGGGCACTGCAGTGCCCAGCAGAGAGGGATAACCACTGCTCTGGGCCACACTGGGCTGGTACCAGCCAGGTGCCATTTGCCTTCTTGTCCACCTAGGCTCATGTTCAACCAATGTCAAACAGAACCCTCAGGTCCTTTTCCAGTTTTCCAGCCACCCTGCCCCCAGCCTGGGGCGGAGCATGGGGTTGTGGTGACCAAAGGGCAGGATACAGCATTTAGTAACCAGAACCTTCAGATCTCTGTGACAGCCAGCATCACTGTGCCATGACATCACTTCTTCACTAGACTTTCTTTCACTTTTAGCACAAAGGTATCCCCCTCACACTTCCCATTGGAATGGGAACTCACCCCATCTTTTATCAGGAATATTCTGTGTCACACTGACAGCTTCCCAGTAGCCTGCATGCTTACTCAGCACATGGAAATTTCTCATGCGGCAGTGTTGTCCACGCTCCTCCCCAAAGCCTCCCGTGGTAAGAACCACATTGGGTTTTATAAGAACAGAGCGGTGACCGTAACGTCTCAGACCAGGAATTCCTGAGAGCCTTGCACATACTGCCGCAGGGACACTCCCAGCCATCCCAACAGGACCAGCATGACGAGGAACTGAAAGCCAAAGAGAATCAAAGAACTTATGCACAAATGCAAACCAAGGACTACATTTTAAGTAAGAGATTAAGCATGTCACCTTTTCAAGATGACCACTCATCTTTTCAAGAAGAAAAAATTGAGAAGCAAGTTGACTTGTTTCTGTGCACACAGATAATCTGACATGCCCTAGAAATCAGGATGTAGTCGTTAAAACTACTACAGTACCAACTGTAACTTCTACTCTGCTCACTCAGATCCTGCAATTCTGAGACTGCTTTCATGGGGGTGCATGTAAGACTGGCCAAGTGAGTGCAGTGTCCTAAACTGCTGCAGCAAGATATGAATCACTGCAGTACCTTCAAAAGGAGCACCTCTCTGATTAAGACAATATTGGTTACATGAACAGCAGAAAAAGGACAAACACCTGGTAGCTGATTTCAAAGTTTCTTGCCAGATTTTGATCCTACCTTCACAGAAGCACTAAAATAACATTTTTAAGCATGACAAGTAATCTGTTAATTCCAATAGTGCTACTATAAGAGAGTATTTCAGTTCTCTCTAAATATTCCATCCCTTAACACGAAGCAAACTTACAGCACAGGACTCTGGCTCACCTACATATTGTTTTCTTCTAATCAGTTATGAATCTCTGTCTTTTGTGTTTTAATCAAGGGCTTTATTCTTGTACTGTAAAAGATGATGGAGGAAGAGCAGCTTCTATCTTTTGTATGCCATAATCAGAAAAATTGCCTGTACTGATTGTTGCTTTGTACAAGACCCTACTTTATCATTTGATGAAGTAAGAAATTTCATCTCCTTGGGCTTAAATGTCTTTTTACAAACTGATCTTTTAAAGACAGAGGAGTTTTTTCATGTCACAAAATATAGTTACCACGATCTCTTTGGAAGATTTAGTACTTGCACTCTCTTGAACTGGGACCCAAGTCTATCTGAGAGGATAACTAGGGGCATTTATTGATATTAGACATATCTTTTGCATTCCCAGTAAAAGATATCTAAGCATGGACAATTTACCAGACTTTGAAGGTTTTTGCTATCATTTTTGAATACAACAGAGATAGCAGCAGAAAGACCCTAATCCTGTCTCTAATGAATCAAATGTTGTCAATGTAATAAAGTTCATTAAGCCTAATATTAGATTTCTTTTCTTAATTTAAAATAGATACTATGCCTTTAGGAGCCTTCAAGGATTTAACTTAAGGACCAGTGACAATCACATAGTACATTAAATCATACATTCATTTAGCTTCAATTTCACAACTTCAAATCTAACTGAGATACAACACAGGGATTCAGTGGCCTTGTTGGAATGCCATCCTGCCCTATCCTTTTTCAGTTGTTTTTCTTGCTCCCTAGAACACAGATTTCAACTTTTTCTTGAAGCTACAACTACTTGTGGTGTGATACTGTGAACACTAGTGATATAAAACAGGGTATAAATAACCTTCTGTTTTCTACCCTGAAAAAGGACACAAGCAGTCAAAACCAGGAATTCCTTAGACTGCTACTGCCACCAAATCCTTTTTCTCTTGGAAGCACAATCTTGGTCTTGGCTTTTCCCAGCTGTACCACTTTTCTTCCATCTAAAATAAGTGACATACAGATTGAAAACCATTTCAGGAACAGAAATTCAACAGGTACAATGGCACCCACAAGGGATAACAAAGCAAAGCACAGCTTCATGTCAGAACTATTGTGGAGGAGTGGAGAAAGCTACCAGACAGCAGCATCCCATCTGCCCGTTCCAGCACTTCAGTGTCTCCTAAAACCTCCCAGAGACGCCTACATGAGATAAAAGAATACTGTGAACAGTACTTGGTGTTTACCTGTCATACTGGGTAACAACGGAGTCCAGGAAGGTTCCATCCCCTTTGATGCAGCCAACACAAAGTAATGAGAACATTTCAGATGCCATTCCTGTAGCAAGCCCAAAGTAAAAAAAAATACACAAATAAACCAAGAAAGGAAGAACCAAACAAAAAACAATCCCCTTCAAAATCTTAGAGCAAATAGTAGTAAGGACCTCAGAACAGAGTGACCAAATCAAATACCAACCCAGTCTAGCAATGTTTCCATCAATGGTCAAAATCAGAGGGTTGTAAAGCTGAATCTGAGAAAGAACTGCTGGGTAAATACCTCTCCCACTCCAACTTTCAAAAATCTACATTCCAGAGATCTTCTAGGAGAGAAACTGTCTCTGTATTGAACAATCCCTGAAGGATTTTTCATCCATTAAGTTACCCAGCTGCTCTTTGAATTCACATAAACTTTTAATGTGGCCGACATGCACCCAACATGCATATAGTTTAACTATACGTTGCATGGGAAAGTTTTTCTTTTTGGAATCAGCTTAATGTTTCTCAGTTCTTATCATAAAAACGAGTGAGGTCTTCATACCAGAGGGATTAAGGTTCTTAAAGTTCATGGAATATAAGTGATTCCAAAGAAATCACAAATGTTAAAAGGTGCAACGTGGTCTGTGCTGAACAATAATACAACATTTTCAGTCTGGCCTTGGAAACATTCTGAGGCAGAAGCACAAGCAAAAGGAATGCACAGGAAGTCAGCAGCAATGAGAGCTCACTCTGGTGTTTATCAGAGATTAGGGAATTGAGTGTGTTCACTCCCATAGGGTGGGATATACTCAGCCAACTATACAATTAGCAAGCATAAGCATGAATTTAAAAGGCACAAGAACTCATGTTATCAGCTTCATTGCCCCAACCCATTTTAGAAGTAAAAAGCACCTTTTGAAAAGGGATATCCAGAAATTAATGTAAATGCTGAAAATGGAAGAATCCACTATTAGTCCCTAAGAAAATTATTCTAAAAAATAGTCTACCTCTATACTGGGTGCACCTATTTTATATTTCTTACCTAATTTAACCAAGCTTGTTTACAATATCTCGATCTTACTTAATCTTTCTCCCAAAGGTTAATTGTAGAGCTCTCTGTTATCACACTGTTTACCCTGTGCATATTTCCAGCTCAGACTCGTGCACATTAACCTCCTCTGTAAGGAAAGCAATACCACGTCTTTACCTTCACACTTTATGAGCAATGGCCTTGACCTGCAATTCTGGCAGACATTTCTAAACCACCTAGCAAATCTGCCACCACTTTCACATTCATATAGCAGAGCAGGTCCTACCATGTTGGCAAAATAAATTCAAGTACATTCAATTGTTTTCATACTACAGTTATTAAATTTCTAAAATTATAAACAGAGTACCATAAAATCAAAAGGAAAACTTCTAGTAAGTATTCCACAGAATATTTAGCTCAAAGTTACTATCTTGCACTTATCTTCATTTCTAGATTTCAAATAGCCAGAAACTTTGCCAGCAGTTAACGTAAAAATGGCAAAGAACAGAATCATAATTGAATTTCAGTCATTAATACACAAATGGGCTGTACAAAGTCAGACCAAAAAATATCTAAAATTAGAAACCTGTATCCAACAATGACATATAATAAAGTAGTCTATGGAAATGGAAGAGAGCAGGACAAGTCCACCTGCTTTCCCCAGGAATGGTCTCAACCAACTGCAGTCAGGAACACCACATCAGGTATATATTTATGTATCCAGTCATCCTTAATGGATTTCTCTTTCATCAAAGTAATTGTCCCTTGAATACATGCCAATTTTCAGCATGTACAACTTCTTTCATACTACGAGGTAATTTGCTATGGCAAGCCTGTCTCTTTGAGAGACTGCTCACAGGAAGGAAGGAAGGAACATGCAGCTTTTCTAAGATCAAGGAGAGCCTTCTTCCCATGCCGCTTCCCCAGGAGCACCTCATGGCCTCTGAGTTAACTAAGCTGACCTAAGGTCCCTTCTGCCTCCATGAACACCTGTGCCTCAGCAGCTCTGTACAGAATTGCAGCCATAAGAAATTGCAAATACCTTATGATATCAAGGCCAGGTCCCTGATCTTCAGAAAAAAGGAGGATTACCTCGTACTCATCAAAAGGCTCCAGAGTCTGCATTCTTTGCTGCTCATCTGCTGGAATACAACAGGTGAAAAACTCATTCATATCCATGATACTGCACTCAGTCCAGCCCTAAAAGAACAAATCCGTTGCAGTTATCACCTCTGGAAGGACAGAACTTCACTTTCTTGTTAATTTCATAGTTGCTGTTGTTTTGTTTGTCTTGTTAGATATACTAGTAAAGAACTGTTCCTCCTACTTTGTCTGAGAGCCCCTTAATTTCAAAATTATACTAATTCAGAGGGAGGGATTACTTTCTCCATTTCAAGGGAAGGCATTGCTTTCCCTAGCAGACCCCTGTATTTTCAAACTGGGACACTCACTTCCCACAGGAAAAAAAAACCCTAAATTAAATACCTGCATGAGCCACTAAGACTGTCTAGCTATAGCAAGAGCATCCAAAAAACTGCTGAAAATAGATTTCTCATCTGTGAAGTTCTTAAAAACTTAATTTATCATATCAAAAGTCTTAGAGGAACCCATTAATCCCGTCAGGCAGTAGGCTGCAAGCCAGTTGGAAGCACCTTCTAATGACGAGTCATACTACCAGAGAAAGCAGTACCTCAGCCTCAGCCCTGTTTGCTAAACCAATCACTGACCAAGCACTTAGTGTTCCAATCTTCCTCAGCTAAACCATGCTTCATGCATACCCTAGAGCTGCTGGTGCTCACCTTCCCCAGAAAGCGCCTCTGCTGAGCCTCACAGTCAGCGTACTGTGCCAGGGAGTGCAGGGCAGTGTTCAGCTGCCTGAAATGCTGCTGCATGACACGTCCAAAGGGGTCCTCTGGGTGCACCTGCTCATACACCAGGAAGCATGCCCGAGGGAAATGCTCTGCTGCCCACTGAATCAAGGCATCTGACCTGTTGGGAGATTGTCCATAAGAAATTAAACTGAGGGTCCACTCATCATACGACAGATGCAGTGTACCTTCCTGCAACACCATACAGCTGCTGTTAAGGCATCCTGACAAGTGGCAATAAGCTGAGAGTGCTGTGCTGAACATCTCACCATCTACACAGATAATTCAGGGCATGAGAAGAACAAAAACCTCAAAACTGCTCATTTGAGATTTTTCTTTTTTTTTTTCCTTCATCCACCAATTAGACCATCGTAATTACGATGCAGGGAGATATTTGGGACACCAAATAAAGAATTCCCGAGGCTTTAGTTCCAAGAGAACAGGTCTCAGAACCCAAGGTGATGCACTCAGAAAGAAGCTTGCTGTTTTCCCTTTACCACTGGGTAAGAGAGGAGAACCCAGCTGACCTGGTGTTCTCCATGTAGGTGAGCACCACCTCTGCAATGAAGAGGGTGGGGATTTCATTGTTGAGTCCTGCTTCCTCCAGAGTTCTCTCCAGCTCAGACAGGTCTGATAAATCCACTCCCAGTAATTTATAATCCTCTCCAGAAAAGGTAACGGCTCCTGGGAGACAAAAATAATACAACCTCACTATGGTGCTGCTGCAATGCTGAGACCAAAAGAGACAAACATGATTGCCATGGGCAATCACTCACAAGGCTATGTCCATCAATTATATTTCTCTGGAACATGTACAAGAAAATCCCCATCACCACATGACCCATGAAGGGATAGTGCCATGTGATCCATTAACTGCAGGTCTAGAACTCCATTATTCCTAATGCAAATTTCACCTACAGATTTCTCATAGAATCATTACACCTACTATAAAAACAAAACTTTATTACATTTACTTTAAGAGAATTTTTTAGAACCACTAACTGATTCAAAATCAAACCTAACAGACTCTCATTTATACACCTTTTACTTTAGGCTAAGAAAGCACCATTTATTTGATAGAATTTCAATGGCTTCCCTCACAATCAGAAAACCATTCTAAGGTTTCCTAGGCTTAGTTGATTTGTTTGTTAAACAGATTTCATTTCTATAAAATGGCACTGAGTCCAGAAACTGCACATGCTAGCTCTTGGCAAACACCAGGACCTGACTCACAGATCACCATCCTCAGAAATAAGTTCCAGTTTACGATCTGCAAGCATTATCATACCTCTGCACCCCATCAGAATATGATCAATTACAGCCTGTTGACCTTTTCAGGCAAAACCACATCATTAACAAAGCAAACTGTGAAGTACCTTTAGATATCACCTACTCTGTCTCTGTAATCCAATGACTGCATCTATCCTGAGGACAGTCAACCTACACTGGAGATTTTTCTGGAGGCAAAATGGCTTTTCTCAGAAGTCCATCAGAGAGTTCTGCTCTAATTTCTTCTAACTTGTGCATTCATCCTTTGCTGACCTCTCGTCACAGATAACAAGGTGTTTCCAGCTATCTGACACCATTTCTTTAAGTACCTGAACATTCTTGGTATGGACAGAGTTCCTTGCAACAGGACTCTGCCAATATCAAAAATGTGAATGAATTCAGGAAAAAATTAATAAACTCATGGAAGAGCTACTCACTAAGACCTGGGAGTTAGGAACTCACACTCTATAGCTGTCTTCCATCCATATTTAAATTGATTAATAACATCTAAATGCAGCAGTTTACATATGCCCCTACTGCATTTTATTCCACGTTTTCCAGACCATTCGTATACTCTGTCAAACTCCTACTCTCACTCATCTTATTGCAAGCCCCCATGTTTCGTGCAGGTTCATTTTCTATAGTGTATCATCTAGAGCATTACTGGAAATGCTCCAGGAAAACAGATGCGGGAGAAACTTCTAGTGATCCACATACTTTACATTCTTCCTTTTGTCCCTTAGCACTTAGCTGGCCCAATATTCTGCAGTAGTTTCACAAGGCTCATTTTCTCCTGCATTGGAGGGCAAATAACAAAGTCAGTAGACAAAATAACTAATGTTTTATTAGAATCAAGGCATTCAAGAGTCAAATCTTCTCTCCTACCCATTAAGCTCATAAATCATTGTATAACTTAGGGTGAAAGGGACATTTAAAAGTCATCTGGTCCAAATACTTTCGCAAGGCAATTATCTGTGTCATAGTGCTCAAAGCTTTGTCCAGTCAAGCTCTATCTCCAAGGCTGGAGATTCCATCACCTTTCTAACCAATCTGTTCCCATTTTTAACTACTCATGTGGCACAACTTCCCCCCAAACATTTTAATTATACATCACTGGAATTTCCTTTTTTTTCGCAACTTTCAACCATTGTCCCTTGACTATTTGCTTTATGCCTCCAAGAAAAGTGTGGCTTTGTCTTTTCTAACCTCTCGCAACAGGTAAGCTGAAGAGTGCTGTAAGTCTCACCTTCCTCCCAAACTCCTCCCCATGGCAGAACAAACCCAGTTCTCTCAGCCTCCCCTCCTTCATCACCTGCTCCATCACTTCATCATCCCCATCACCTCCCACTGGACACGCTACAGTTTGCCACTGGTTTTGGACTGGTATGCTCCAAGCTGGACACATCCTTTCAGAAATTGCAACAGAAAAAAACTGACCTTGGTTTGATATAATCAGCTCCTGACAAATCCATTCTGGCTTCTTGTTACCTCCCAATGCTTACAAATGTTCTGTTTCAATATTTTTCATAAAATGAACATCCTTTTCATCTACAATTTCATAGCTCCTCTACTATAATCTCTCGTTTTCTGAAGGCTGAAGCTATGTTTACTTCTTCTAAACATTTTGTGCAAAAAACAATCTTCTATCAATGCCATACCTTTTCCTTCCCCTCCAGTGTCTCCCACCAGTGCTGACAACTCCTTCATTCCTTTGATCAGAGCAGCTTTTTGGCATGCCACATTTGGGAAATCTACCTCATATACCACAGTGTGATGCAGAAGGCCCATATCCTTCAAACGGAAGTATAAAGAATCAAAGCCAGCTCCTAAAGACAGGATCTGAAGAGAAAGTATCAGAAAAAGTTATACTCAACTCCAGCAACATCTTGAGCATCTAGATGTGAAAAACATTAGATATCATCTGTAGAGTGATAAAATCAAGCAACCTCCTGCAAAAAGCAGAAGAATTTTGTGTACATACTGCCCCCTCCCAGATACTTCTGCCGAAGTGACACATGGACAGCCACAGTACTGCCAGTCAGATTTCTGTGCCCTGCTGGGAATGGATCCCAACAGATGCACTAACGAGTTACTGCCCAGATGCCATAAAGACTTCACACACATTTAGTGAGAGACACCAGAAGCCTCAGAGAAAATGTACCTGTCTCCTGGATAGTCTTTGTGTCTTCAGCAGGAAGTCCTGAACACAGTGATCTACAGCACGGGCACGGATGTAATAACCCCTGTAGGAGCAAATTCAGTTGTGCTCACTGTCCATGAACCTGATTTCTCCAGCACTGACAACTTCAATTTAAAAAAAAAAATAAAGATTTTTTTTTCTCTAAGTTTCTACCCAATAATTCCCTGTTTACAGACCTGCACTGGGAGATGATTTTGTCATCTCTAGAGCTTGCTAATAAATACAGATCTTCTGCAATCAGTGTGCATATTAACCATCAGGACAATGGATAACCCAGAGAAAACATGCAGATATCCCAGCTGGAGCTGTTATGTTTTGCATAAGTAAATATTTGCTGAATGAAAATGTATGAATCCAGACAGTGAGGATGCTCCCTGGCAATACAGATGGCTGATGCCCCAGTTCCTGCCCCAAACCATATGCCATAACAACAAAATGAATGAGTGCGTGCTAAGGCAGTGAGAAGAGAACAAAAAAGGGACGAAAAGCAAAGTCAGAGAGGAATTCTGTTCTCTGTTTTTTAAATAAATGGAACTAAGTCAGACTAACTCATGAAAAGGACTTACCATTTACCTAGTCTGGCATGGAAGGATGCCAGCAAGCTTCTGCTTGAACACCACTGTTTGATTTTCCCCAGAAGGAAACTCCTTTGGCAATTCACAGTTATTTGAATTGCATTAAACTATTCACCTCAAATTATGTAATTTCCATGTCATCAGCCTAGAGCCCTCTGCAAACACACATTAAAACATTCTTGTGTTTTACAAAGCTCTGGAGAAGTCCTCCTGGTCAGACATCACTGACTCAAAAGATATTGCTTCCCAGAGACACCAAATACCTTACAAAAAGTGTATCATTCTGGAGAACTAATGAGAAAACTACTGGTGTTATTACATTATTAGTATGTTTTCAAATATTACAAAGTTTTTAGCAACAATGAACACTGGAGTTAGGAACCAGTCTGGTGGCATATTTTACCCAGGACAATCCTTCCACTGGACCAAGTTGGTCCAAGTCCCATCCTGCCTGGCCTTGGACACTTCCAGGCATGGAGCCACAACTTCTCTGGTCAACCTGAGAGCCAGGGCCTCGCCATCCTCACAGGGAAGACCTTCCCTATTTGTAACCTAAACCTACTCTCTTTCAGCTTAAAGCCATTCCTCCCCCTGTCCTGTCACTCCTGGCCCCACCGCAGTCCCAGAGGCTGAGATCCCCTCCACGCCTCGCAGGCACCGGGGCTCAGCAGCCGGAGCAGCGAAACGTCCGGCGAAGCTCTCTGTCCTCACCTGTGGATAAGCGGCGCTCGCCGCCGCCGCCGCCCCGCCAGAAGCCGAAGGAACCGGTCCTGGAAATAGCCCCGTGCAGCCGCCGAGCACTTGCTGATGGCGCTGCTGCCGCCGGTGCCCTGGACCTGCCGGGACAATGATACGGCGCTGCTGCTTCCCACCAACACCGCGTCCCGAGACGGGACGGGCCTCCCGCCGCGGGAAGGGAGGAGACGGCAGTGCTCGCCACCGTCGAACCCCTCTCCATCCCAGCCTCCGCTTCCCCTCGCTCTGCGAAGCGGGCGGGCCGAGGCTCCCCGGGCCATTCCCCGCGGCAGCGGGCAGCCAGCGTCACTCACGGCCCGGGGGTCACTCGCGGCCCGGGGGTCACTCACGGCCCGGGGGTCACTCACGGCCCGGGGGTCACTCGCGGCCCGGGGATCACTCACGGCGCCGGGAGTCACTCGCAGCCCGGGGTCACTCGCGGCCCGGGGGTCACTCACGGCGCCGGGAGTCACTCGCGGCCCGGGGTCACTCGCGGCCCGGGTGTCTCTCACGGCGTCGGGACGCCCGGGGCCCATCCTGCGCACGCCGCGCCGACCGGAAGTGGGAGCGCAGCACCGGATGCAGAGGGGGCGGAGCTGGCGCCCCCTCGCGGACCCGCCCCGGCACTGCCGGTGCCTCCCACCGGTGCGGCGGCGGCGTCGGGCGGAGCCGCTCGTCGGGCGGAGCCGCTCGTCGGGACCGCGGCGGAACGCACCGGGCACGGGGCATCGGGCACTGGGCATCGGGCACCGGGCACTGCCCACCGGGCACCGGGCACCGCGCACGGGGCACCGCGCACCGGGCACCGCGCACCACGCACTAGGCACCGGGCGCTGTCCCCCGGGCTGCGTTCGGGGTGGCGGTGGCTCCGGTGACCGCACGCTGCACGGCTGTGCTGGTTCCCAGCTGGGCTGCCCGGGCTGGCTCTGCTGGGGACCGGTGGGCAGGGCAGAGAAGTGTCCGTGGCAGCCGTGGTGAATGTTTCATGTTACGGCTCTTTGGGATTTTTACTGGGCGTTACAGAAGAGCCGTGGTAGTCTGAGATATGTGAGATGCCTTGGGTGTTGCACATGCGGTTCTATTCAGTGTCTCCACACGTCTTGCAATCCACAAATTAGTGTATTTTGCTCTAAGTAAGTTACAGTCTCAAAATGTCACTTTTAAAGAGAGTGGTCAGTATGTATATTTATTACTGGGACCATAAAGCTCAGTCCTCAGCCCAGTGCTAGATTTAATAAAAAAATCGCCTGAAAGAGTTTCTCTGATGTGTAATTTATTAGTGTTGCCTTCCAGGTGATTCCTGGCAGATTCTGAGGTACCAGCACAGAGGCCACAGTTACAGCATGGGATGCAGAACTTTATAGGAGGTCGTGTACTTCTATTTGTATTTTAGATGTGTGTTCAGTTCCCGCAGGCATGAAGGTCTCCCTTTCCTTTGATTTCCCTTTTCCTAACTGTGCATCATTTTGTTGTTCTTGTCATAGCTCTGGGAATTATATTTTGCTTTAGTTACAGGTTAAAATGTGTAGGGAATGCTAACCTGTCCTGCTGGCCCTTCAGAACCTGCAGGGTTTCCAATTGCACCAGCAGCCCAAAAATTGTGGTGGAATAAAATGCATGGCAGCAAGCTGGGAATGGCCACTGAGGTCCTTTCAGTCCTGTTTCTAGATCTGTAACAATCTTCTGTGCAATCTCTGACGCTGAAACACGAACTGGGCATCTTGGGTTTAACGCAGACCCAAATTGTTTTGAGGGGATGGGGGCAGAGCAGGCTGGGAAATTACTTTCCTGTCCTTAATACAAGGTACCACATTTGCACTCCAGGAAGGAAGTGTGGGTCAGATTTCCGTGGTAAAGGAAGAGAAGGCAGTGTGCAGCCCTTCTTGGGTCTGTGAGTGTCTGATCTTAGCTGCCACAGATACAAAATTCTGTAATCACTCACGACTTTAGCAGGCTCTCATTGGAAAGCAGATGGGATTTTTGTTTCTGTGTCCTTCGTAGTTTGGAAGTTTTGGAGCCCGATTGCTGCCATAGCTAGAAATCTCCAGATTTCTTGTATGTCCCACTCGTCTAAGGATTCCCCCAGGGCTCTGCATGACATTCAAATCATGTGAGGAATGTGCAGCTCACCCCAAATAACAGAAAACACAGCAGAGCAGCAGGGGGGCCCCATGCTGCTCCCACCCGCGCTGGGTTGAGAGGGGGAGGTACATAATGAAAAGCATTTGCTGCAGCAGCTATCTATAGTCCGTGGTGTTTGGGAGGGGGCCCTGCCTGCCTGACCTCAGAGCTGACGTTAGAGAACCCCAAGGAGGAGCAGGGAGTGCTCCAGAGAGTCACAGCCAGGTACCCAGCCTGGGAGGGACACGCCAGCCCGCTGAAGGACAGGGAACAATGTCCCCACACGTGGGTACTCTGTCTCCACAGGATGAAGGCGCCTCAATTCCAGGTGAACCAATTTGAGTCCATGGGCTGACTCACCAACACAAGATCTTCTGATCCTCCATAACCATTTTCCCCTTCGTGTTCTGCTTTCTTAGCCACTGGGGTGCAAGCTGAAGGTTGTCAGTTGGTTATCAGCGTGGTGTCTCTGTCAGCTTGCACCTGTGAAGCAGTTACAGGTCTGTATTTTCCTGAGCAGGAGGCCTGTGCCTTGCTACCGACAATCCTTGGTTGCAGCATTAAGGATACTGTCCTGTTGCTCCCCTTTATTGCAAGAGTAGAGGGCTGGATTCATCTGCCAGTCTGGGAAAATGTAGTAAGAATTTGATCTGGGAGAACATATGGTTGAGTCTCAGATCTCAGTCATTTTATTGTAATGTAACATCACAGAGAGGCCTCAGTGATAGGGCGAGACTGGCTAAGGGTGGTGCAGTAAAATAGATAAACAACACAACTTGTGAGTTATGCTCATGGAACCGTGGGTGTACAACATAAATACTGTACAAAACACATCTGTGTCATCAAAAAGGCTGTGATTAATAAAATAAGATACAGTCACAGAATCACAGAATATTTAGGTTAGAGAAGACTTTCAAGAATCATCTAGTCCACCCCTCTGCCAAGAGCAAGGATGTTGTGGGTTGGCGAGGTTTAGAAATTTTTTCCCATTATTATGTTAAGCTAGCCGGGATGGCTCTCCTATTAGCCGTTAAGAGCTGGAGACCAAGGACTACTTGAAGCAATGATGGCCCATTAGGGAAAGGTGGAGTCCTGCTTTTGTCTTCGGCAAGTAAGAGGACACTGGGGGTAGGAGAACTACACAGCTCGCCGGCCGAACTGGAGGAGAGAGGTTCCGTTTCTCCTGTTGGGATCAGGCTTCTTGGATTTGGACTGCTAAAGTTTTCTGCTTCCTCTGAACAACTGGGAACTGGGACGCCCACGGTGAGCAGAGTTTCCTTCCTCTCACCCTTTTCTTCCACCTGGGGTGGTGAGGCCACCTGGCCCCCTCCCCTGCCCCTGCAGCAGCCGCGACTAAGAAGCCGCCCGCCCTGGTCCATCGGAGAGTCATCGGTGACTGACAAAGGGACTGGGACTGAATTCCATTCTGTTCTGTCACTGTTTTTTTTTCTTTCGTATAGCTGATGCTGTTTTTGTTTGTCTTATGAATATTTCAGTAAAGAACTGTTATTCCCAACCTATACCTTTTTAGTGCCTGCGAGTTCCTGAATTCCCTTTTCCTGGCAATACTGTCCCTTTAAACCGGGACAGATTTTGGCGCCCGAACGTGTGGCAGGAGGTTAAGGAATAACAGTTCTTCGGTTGCCTGAGACTGGTTTTTTTTTTTTTTTTGTGTGTGCTAGCAACATGTGGTCCAGTTTAATCTGGTTTGGGCTGCACGTGTTCATACATGTATATCTCCCATTTGCAAACCCTTACATAAGCATGGGCCCTGTAACTAAGGCTACTGTAACTGTTATCGAACTTGCTTTATGGGTTGATAAGGTGAGGAATTCATGGATTTTTAACTTCCTTTGGACGGCGGGTACATGGATTCAGGGATACCACACACTAAATGCATGTTTTTGGGATTACTTTAATAATGGCACCTACTGTGAGGGAATAACACCAGGGGAAATTTTCTCCCAACCCCTCACCCAAATTTTTGGGTCTACCCCACCAGTTTTTGAAGGGTTCAGATTTCCTCTGAATGCTAATGATATCGTACAGTGGCTGGTGTTACTGATAGGCTTGTCCTATTTAACATTAAGAGATAACGGGGGATTGAGCTGGATAACAACTCTGATACCTACTCCAGGAAATAGGGGTGCTGCCCCAGAGCCTGACTCTGCCCCAGAGACTAGGGATGCGGCCACAGAGACTGACCCTGCCCCAGAGACTAGGGATGCTGCCACAGAGCCTGACCCTGTCCCAGAGACTAGGGATGCTGCCACAGAGCCTGACCCTGCCCCAGAGACCAGGGATGCTGCCACAGAGCCTGACCCTGCCCCAAAGACTAGGGATGCTGCCCCAGAGCCTGACCCTGCCCCAAAGACTAGGGATGCTGCCCCAGAGCCTGACCCTGCCCCACAGCCCATCTCAGAAAGAAACCACCCGGAGTGGGTGGGGCTTCTAGTGAAGCAGATGAGTGAGATGGGCCAGATGATGAAGGAGTACCTCTCCCCAGCTGGTGACAAGCCCTGCCATAAAGGGGGAGAATCCAGTGATGCTGTAGTGGAACCCCTAGGTGTTACATCTGCCCAGGGTCCAGCTGAATTGCAAGGGCACTCACAGCCAGCAGCAGTCGCCCCTGTAGAAACTAGGAAGTCTAAAATGAAAGCAAGGCACCTAGACAAAGAGGACCAGAGAGGAGGGCCCTCACAACCAGCAGGGGAGCCAGAGGTTGAAATCATCACTGAGTCCCTGTCTTATGAAAATCTCCGCAATCTGCGGAAAGATATTGCACGACGGGGCCGGGAGGCTTTGACAACTTGGTTACTTCGGGTCTGGGACCTTATGGGTACAGGTGTGCACTTGGATGGTACAGAGGCAAGGAATTTGGGATCCTTGTCCCAGGACTCAGGTGTGGACCAAATATTCGTAAGGGAGCCAGGCCCACTTCCCCTCTGGGAGCGGCTTTTAATGAGTGTAAGAGAGAGGTTTGTCAACAAAGAAAGAATGCAGGAGTACCATAATAGAGTGCATTGGAAAACCGTTGAGGAAGGGATTCAACAGCTGAGAGAGGTGGCGGTACTGGAGGTACTCTTTGGGAGGGATGGACAGCATGACAATGACCCTGACAAGGTCAGGTGCACAGGTCACATGCTGTGGAACCTGGCAAACCGAGGGCCATCTCAATACACCACCTTCATTGCAATGATTAATGCTGATGAGCACCGAGAAACAGTGAGCTCTGTTGCTAACAAGCTTAGGGATTTTCACAGTATGATGAATGGCGTAGTGCAGGCCCAGGTTTCTTCCGTGGTCCAGGAGATGAGGGGGATGAGGGAGGAGATCAGGGAGGTGAGGGGCATGAGAGGTGACATAAGTGAGATGAGGGAGGAGATCAGGAAGATCAAGGCAGCACCAGTGCGAGCCTCGTACCCCAAGGTTACAGCCCCACGCCCCTCAGCTAGTGGAAAAGGGTACACCCCACGAGCTGACCTATGGTTTTTCCTGCGTGACCATGGGGAAGACATGGGAAAATGGGACGGGAAACCCACTTCTGTCTTGGCAGCACGGGTGCGTCAACTCAGGGAGGGAAATGCTAACCGAGGGAGCTACACTAAAGTGAAGGTAGCCTCAACCTCCCATGACCAAGGTGCTGGGCATTACAGAAGGGAAGATGATCTGTCAGACCCACTTGAAGGAACCTCCACTATGTATGTTCAGGAAAGGAATAATAGCCAGGGCTAGAGGGGCCCTGCCTCTAGCCAGGGAGAGGCACGGGATAACAGAGTCTATTGGATGGTGTGGGTCCGATGGCCTGGCACATCAGAACCACAAGAATACAGGGTATTAGTTGATACTGGTTCACAATGCACCCTAATACCATCAGAACATGTGGGGGAAGAGCGTGTTTCCATTGTTGGGGTGACGGGGGGATCACAGGAATTGTCTTTGCTGGAAGCTGAGGTGAGCCTGACAGGAGAGGGGTGGCAGAAACATCCGATTGTAACTGGCCCAGAGGCACCGCCCATTCTAGGCATAGATTTTCTCAGGAGTGGCTACTACAAAGACCCAAAGGGATACAGATGGGCTTTTGGAATAGCTGCTGTAGTGGCAGAGGGCATTAAGCAGTTGAACACCTTGCCTGGACTGTCAGAAAACCCATCTGCAGTGGGACTCCTGAAGGTGGAAGAGCAACAAGTGCCAATTGCCACCTCAACAGTGCACCGCCGGCAGTACCGGACGAATCGAGATGCTGTGATCCCCATCCACAAGATGATCCGTGAGCTGGAGAGCCAAGGGGTGGTCAGCAAAACCCACTCACCCTTCAACAGCCCCATCTGGCCCGTGCGCAAGTCTGATGGAGAATGGAGATTGACTGTGGACTATCGTGCGTTGAACGAAGTGACTCCACCACTGAGCGCTGCCGTGCCGGACATGCTGGAGCTCCAGTACGAGCTGGAGTCCAAGGCAGCAAGGTGGTATGCCACCATTGACATTGCCAACGCATTTTTCTCCATTCCCCTGGCAGCAGAGTGCAGGCCTCAGTTTGCCTTTACATGGAGGGGCGTGCAGTACACCTGGAATCGTCTGCCCCAGGGGTGGAAACACAGCCCCACCATCTGTCATGGACTGATCCAGGCTGCACTGGAAAAGGGTGAGGCTCCAGAACACCTGCAATACATAGATGACATCATTGTGTGGGGGAACACGGCAGTGGAGGTATTTGAGAAAGGAGAAAAGATCATACAGATTCTGCTGAGAGCCGGCTTTGCCATTAAAAAGAGCAAAGTCAAAGGACCTGCCCGAGAGATCCAGTTCCTGGGAGTAAAGTGGCAAGATGGACGGCGCCAGATCCCCACTGAGGTCATCAATAAGATCACCGCAATGTCCCCACCAACCAGCAAGAAGGAAACACAAGCTTTCCTAGGTGCCATAGGCTTTTGGAGAATGCACATTCCTGAGTACAGCCAGATTGTGAGCCCTCTCTACCTGGTCACCCGTAAGAAGAACGATTTCCACTGGGGTGCTGAGCAACAGCAAGCCTTTGCCCAGATCAAGCAGGAGATCGCTCATGCAGTGGCCCTTGGCCCAGTCAGGACGGGACCAGAGGTAAAGAATGTGCTTTATTCTGCAGCCGGGAACCATGGCTTGTCCTGGAGCCTTTGGCAGAAGGTGCCTGGGGAGACTCGAGGCCGACCTCTGGGATTCTGGAGCCGGAGCTACAGAGGGTCTGAAGCCAACTACACTCCCACAGAGAAGGAGATCTTGGCTGCCTATGAGGGAGTCCAAGCTGCCTCAGAGGTGATTGGGACGGAAGCACAACTCCTCCTGGCACCCCGACTACCAGTGCTGGGGTGGATGTTCAAAGGAAAGGTTCCCTCTACCCACCACGCCACCGACGCCACATGGAGCAAGTGGATTGCCCTCATCACGCAACGCGCCCGCATCGGAAACCCAAATCGCCCTGGGATTTTGGAGATAATTACGAACTGGCCAGAAGGTGAAAATTTTGGTCTCGCCGATGATGAGGAGCAAGAACAAGTGAGCCGCGCTGAGGAAGCCCCACCGTATAACCAACTGCCAGCAGATGAAACATGCTACGCTCTTTTCACCGACGGCTCCTGCCGCGTCGTGGGGATGAACCGGAAGTGGAAAGCCGCCGTATGGAGCCCCACACGACAGGTTGCACAAGCTACTGAAGGAGAAGGTGGATCAAGTCAATTTGCTGAACTCAAAGCTGTTCAGCTGGCCCTGGACATTGCTGAAAGAGAGAAGTGGCCAAAGCTCTACCTTTATACTGACTCGTGGATGGTAGCCAATGCTCTGTGGGGTTGGCTGGAAAGGTGGAAAAAGGCAAACTGGCAACGTAGGGGAAAACCAATCTGGGCTGCCGACGAGTGGAAAGACATTGCCACCCGGGTAGAGAAGCTACCTGTGAAAGTTCGTCACGTGGATGCCCATGTCCCCAAGAGTCGGGCTAATGAGGAACACCAACACAACGAGCAGGTTGATCAGGCCTCAAAGATAGAGGTGTCACAAATAGACCTGGATTGGCAACACAAGGGAGAATTGTTCCTGGCTCGATGGGCCCATGACGCCTCAGGTCATCAGGGCAGAGATGCCACATATAAGTGGGCACGAGACCGAGGGGTGGATCTAACCATGGACAGTATCTCTCAAGTCATCCATGACTGTGATACGTGCGCTGCCATCAAACAGGCCAAGCGAGTGAAGCCCCTCTGGTATGGTGGGCGTTGGTCCAAATATAAGTACGGGGAGGCCTGGCAGATTGACTATATCACACTGCCTCAGACCCGCCAAGGCAAGCGCTACGTGCTGACCATGGTGGAAGCCACCACCGGATGGTTGGAGACCTACCCTGTGCCTCATGCCACTGCTCGGAACACCATCCTGGGCCTTGAGAAACAGGTCCTTTGGAGGCATGGTACCCCTGAGAGAATTGAGTCAGACAACGGGACTCATTTCAAGAACAGCCTCATAAACAGCTGGGCTAGGGAACACGGCATTGAGTGGGTGTACCATATCCCCTACCATGCACCTGCAGCTGGGAAGGTCGAACGGTGCAATGGCCTGCTTAAAACCACCTTGAAGGCACTTGGTGGGGGGACTTTCAAGAACTGGGAAAGTAATCTACCAAAGGCCACGTGGTTAGTGAATACCCGAGGTTCCACTAACCGAGCAGGCCCTGCCCAATCTGAGCTCTTGGGAACACCAGATGGGGATAAGGTTCCAGTGGTACACATGAGAGGTATGCTAGGGAAAACTGTTTGGGTAAACTCTGCCTCCAGCAAAGACAATCCTGTCCGTGGGGTGGTTTTTGCTCAAGGACCAGGTTGTACCTGGTGGGTGATGCAAAAGGATGGAGAAACCCGATGCATACCCCAAGGAGACCTTGTTCTGGGGTGAACTACCTATGATACTGTGTCTGTAACTGCATGTATGTATGTAATTTAAAGGTTCTAATTTAATGTAGTATGTTAGCATGGAAAAAATTTGGGGTGGATAATGTTGTGGGTTGGCGAGGTTTAGAAATTTTTTCCCATTATTATGTTAAGCTAGCCGGGATGGCTCTCCTATTAGCCGTTAAGAGCTGGAGACCAAGGACTACTTGAAGCAATGATGGCCCATTAGGGAAAGGTGGAGTCCTGCTTTTGTCTTCGGCAAGTAAGAGGACACTGGGGGTAGGAGAACTACACAGCTCGCCGGCCGAACTGGAGGAGAGAGGTTCCGTTTCTCCTGTTGGGATCAGGCTTCTTGGATTTGGACTGCTAAAGTTTTCTGCTTCCTCTGAACAACTGGGAACTGGGACGCCCACGGTGAGCAGAGTTTCCTTCCTCTCACCCTTTTCTTCCACCTGGGGTGGTGAGGCCACCTGGCCCCCTCCCCTGCCCCTGCAGCAGCCGCGACTAAGAAGCCGCCCGCCCTGGTCCATCGGAGAGTCATCGGTGACTGACAAAGGGACTGGGACTGAATTCCATTCTGTTCTGTCACTGTTTTTTTTTCTTTCGTATAGCTGATGCTGTTTTTGTTTGTCTTATGAATATTTCAGTAAAGAACTGTTATTCCCAACCTATACCTTTTTAGTGCCTGCGAGTTCCTGAATTCCCTTTTCCTGGCAATACTGTCCCTTTAAACCGGGACAAAGGACATCTTTCACTAGACCCAGTTGCTTAAAACCCATCCACCTGGCCTTGATCACTGAATGCAATCACAGGAACTTGGTCACAGGAGACTTGCTTCCTGGTCATTGTTAAGAAAGTAAACATCTCCAAAAAATCCCATCACTGTCAAGGAAAATACTGTGGTTTTCTCATTCTTTAATGTTCTTTGGAACCTTGTCTCCATCAAAAACAGTGACGGTAAGGAATTTTAGAAGATATCTTTAGATATAATGCCAGTGATGTCAGAAGTGGAGAGAAGAAACAATAATCCTGTGTCTTGTCACAGAAGTTAGGAAGTGCAGGAAACAGTTGTGAGGACTTTCAAGAATGGTTTGTTTTATTGCCTTGTGAATACTGCAGTAGAGAAGGAGGAAGTGAGATATGGATGTGCTAAAATACTCTCCTGGAGGGATAGGTTTTGCCTGGTATTATAAGGATGTAGATATGTGAATCAACAGTTGAGCAGATGTGGTGAACAAGAATGTTGAAGATGGGGGTTTTGTTTTTCTGTTTATGTTTTGCAGAGAACTTGGACCAGGGGATCTGGGGAAGTAGCAGTGTGCTGATATTTATAGGATGAAAATGACATGTCTTGTGAAATTGTTTGTGTCAGTATCAGCCTGGACAGAACAGTGGAAGGGTTGGCCACACATTGTCAGAGGGAATGATGACTGCCATTACCTCTACAGCCAACGTACATTTCCAAGAAATGTAACTTTTGCCTGTTTGGAATACTACCAGTGGAGGCACGTTGCTATCCCTGGATATTTTGCTTCCCTGTTTTATTCTTACACAATACTGTAGTCTTTTAAAATCTATGTGTTCATAATTCAGAACTTCTTAAAGTTGTGTTATCCATTTCATGTTGAAGGACAAGAGCTTGATTTTAGGCACTGCTGGAATCAGAAGTTTTGGAAAAATTACTAGAGCTTTGAAAATTACCTCTTCTTGCATGAGGACACTCATAAGCATCAAGGGATGCCGACCTCCACCTGCCTTCCTTCTGCTCAGTGGGAGCACTCTTCATCTCCTCACCTCTCACAGAACTCCTGTGCTACCTGCTGCTTTCCCTGTTTTAAGGACACATTACAAATGTATCTGTTGCGTTTACATTCAGTGATTCCCTGCATTTTGTGAATAAACATGGATTGTACTCATGGCATGGTACTCCTGATAAACTGTCACTTGTGCTGCTGAGCTACAGATACGTCTGTGCTGTTCAGAGAGACACTGGCTCAATTTACTTCTGCTCTCTAAACAGGCCAAACCAGTTTGAGTTATTGGACAGTGTGGATTTTTTTCAAAGAGGTTTTGAGCAAGACAGGAGCCTGTAACTTCCACTGAGGGAAGTTGAAGTTCCAGAAGTAACCTTTATGCCTATGTTTAAGGACCTGGTGTTTGTGGTACTGTCCCTGCAGCTGCTTTGATCAGCAGACTCAAGCCTCTCAGAGCTCCATTTGTATTTAAGAGATAAAGACCCTGCCTTGTTCTTCTCTCCAAATATGCAAGTTACACGCTGATTGTTTCACAGTTTCTTTGGTGACTTGAAAGCTTTCAAAAATATGGCTCTTACATTGTTTCCTCCTCACCTCTATCTCAATTCCCTGTCTTTAAAATGGGGCTCTTCAGTAGTAAATGAAGAGCTGATTAAACACTGAGCAGTAATTAATCAACTTTTGACTTAAACTCTGTTGCTGATTTTCCAATAGATGGTTGTCAGCTGTAGGGCTGTTTCTAGAAGAATGCTACAGAACAGTTCATGGGTACAGATTGGTGTCTGTGTCCTGGAAAGCAGGAATTAGTGATTGCATTAGGTGACCAACAAAGCAGAGGTTCCACTTTAATGAAACAGCCAGACCAAAAGGTGTTTTGAACCATATATGAAAAAGCAGAATACAACAGTTGAAAGAGATCAGTAATAATCTAGTTCAACTGCAAGAAGGATTGGCATTACTTACATTTATTTCATTAAAATGATTGCTGGCACAATGTCAGTGTTCTGGGATCAGCATTTCAAACCCCTCTTGGTTACAAGTTGAAAGGAGTTGTAGTTTGAGGTCTCCCCCATATTCAGAAGTTGAGGGCACAGGGTCTCTTTGGTTGTAAAATGGTTGTAAAATTGATTAGTATGGATCTATGACAGGACTTTCAGAAAATGAAATCCAATGTGCATTTGGATTGTGAGCAGATTTTGTCAAGCTCCCAGCTCCATGATGCCTCTACTCTGCTGGCAGATGACATTATTCCAACCAATTTCCTATGTTTCAAGGATCACCAGTATTACAGTGTTTGTCAGCAGATGTAGTGCTGCTTTCCCCAAGCTAGAATTCCCTGTCCACACGGTATTTAAACCAGAATCACATATACCAATTTATTCCCAGGAGGCTTAGATGAATGGGACTAAGGGAAAGTCCCTCTTCAATGTTCTGACTCCCAGTTCTGCAGCATCTTCTCTCAGTTTCCTGCTGCTCTTATTTCTGCTTCCAGGATCTCCTAACCTGACACAGACATCTACTCAGTCTCCAGGGAGTCTCTGGTCTATAAATTTGGCCTTATAGCATCTGAGCCACAATGTCATCACCATGGGGCCCCACACATGGATGGCAAGGGAGGAAACAATATAAATTCTGCTGGCCCCTGCTTTCTTGTGGTGAGATCTGTAGTTGCCAGAAACTTCCAGCCTTTGTTCTGGCCTGGAAATGGGTTTCATAATGGGGAGGAAGGCACTTTCTATTCTGAGAGGAGAAAGCAGCACCAAGGAAGGTTTTAATCTTCTGCCACAGTGCTGAGCAGACAGTTTGCTGGCAGTGCAGCGGTTGATAAACAGTGCAGTCCTGATCCAGTCTGTCACAGGGAGGGGGACTGCAGGAACGGAGCATGTTGTTATCCTGTGGGAAAGGGTCCTTGCTGGAGTGCTGCCTAAAGATTTTTGCTTTTTATAAATTTTTGATAAATTTTTAGTTTTGTGGACTGTTAATACATAGCTATAACTTCTAGTACTTTTCTTGCCATCTCCTGTACTTTAACAAAACCTTAAGAATACATTAATGAAATTCTGTTTAGTCTTAATTTTTTATGCCTTCCCCTGTAATCAGAAACTTTTCATCTGGTACAGTCCTGATGTTGGGAAGGATAAGGATTTAACAGATATGCATGTCTTCAGAGAGATCTTTGAATGTAGAATCTGAAGAAGGTATAGAAGTGATAGCAAGTTCTGATATAGAGGAAAAGAAATGCTGAGCCAGTCTCACTGGGTGGCTAAGAAGGCAAAGAACAAGTGAGTTGGAAGGGGCTTTTATGACTGTGAGCAAAGGAAAAATCCACCTCAAACATTTTCACAGACAAACAAAAATACCATGTTGCAAGTAGAGAAAAGATCTCAGAATTTTCCACTGCAAGAAAACTGAAAAACAACTTCTAGCTTAAACTGTAACACACTAATCTTTTGTGATTGGAAAATGGTAACGGGAATATGGAAATGTCAGTAGTTGTGATAGGCTATAGGTAATAGTAAAGGTATTGATTGGTTGTCATGTATTAAGATGATCTACAGTGAAAAGTAAACCATGTATTGTAACCAGAACTAGAGGGAGCTTTCAGGCGAACCCACAGCTGGGCTGACAGGCTGTGGGCTGGGCTGGGCTCTCGTCACCCACGACCCGTGAATTGCCGCATCGTTTGGATACAATAAACAGCATTTTAAAGAGCCCATCTAGAGTCCCAACCCTCATTTTAGGCTCTTACATCCTCCACCCTGAGGCCCTACTATGGCAATTGTCTGCTTAGTATTTTTCAAATGCTTTGAGGGAGGGTTCTTGTTTATGTGCCATTCTTGCTTTTTTCATTCTGTCTTGCTGCTGCTATTTCTCTATCTTGTTACCCTTATCTGTTAGTGGTTCCCATTGCCTTTGCTAGATCCTTTCTCTGCCTTGTTTTTGTTTTCCCATAGTAAGTATAAATTTAAATTCTGCATCCATTTGCAAGAGTTTCTGCTTCCTTCTGTCCCCCTTAATTTGATTGATATTTACCTCCACCTTTTCTGCTTATTCAACTGCTCGTGTCACTGATTTTAATATCACCTTGCTTTTTCCTGCTGTTTCTGAAATGCACTTTGTAAGAAATGGATCTGTCTCTGGCACCTTCATGGTCTCCCTGTTTATGTGCTGAGTCCTTTAGCAGCTTCAGTGCCTTTATTTGACACGTCTCAATTCTAAATGGATAACTTGTGTTGTTTGAACTGAGTCAGGTGCCAGGGGAGTACTGCACTGCTGCTCTTCCATTGCTGCCTTTCCCTCTACTCTGCTTCCTTTCATCTTCTCTTCAGAGCAGTGCTGTGTTCAGCTTTTTGGTCTTGCTGTCACCAGATCCACTCTGCCAGCCTTTCTTTTTTCAGTTTCTGGCTCTTTCTCTTTTTCTGCTCAGCCATGGTTCACACTTCTCCACTGGCTTATTCTCTTCATGCTATTATGTTCTCTACTCTTGATTAATTTTCTCCTTCTCTTCCACTACAATCTAAGCAATGAAAGTCCTCAGCCTTTAAAGACTTCTAGGATCTCCCTCACCTCCTGCACTTGTTCCTCCCACTTTCACTTTACTATCTCCTAATTTAGAATGGGTCAAAGTTTGGCTTACTCCTTGTCCTTCATTTCAGATGAATTTGACCTGTTTTAGCTCATTCCTCAAACTCTTTCCGCCTCCTGTGTTCAGTTGTTTCTTTGTAAGAGCTCTCTGCTTCCTCCCACAGGAAAGGAACTGGAAATAACTTCTTTGTCTTGTTTCATTCTTCTCTTTCTTATCCCCATCACTAATACAGAAATGTCTTATATTGTTCTTTCCTATTTTGTTATTGTAACCTCAAGTAACATACTCTGAGGATTTCAAGTGCAGAATTTCAAAGAATTTATGTGACTAATCGTTTGCTCTAGAAGGGAAGATGAAGTTTGCAGGTAGTGCTTGCACAACAGGTAGTGGCTTTGCAGCACAGTGAGCTCTGTGACTCCAAGGCTACCGGCGGCAGCAAGAGCCAACTAAAACCTGCGATGCACAAAATCACTCCGGCACAAAGTGCTGTGAGATGTGCTAATTTTCTGTAAACAGCACTTAACCCTTGTGTTTTGCTTCTTTATTTGAGAAATAATCAATTATACAAACAAAACAGAAGATCGCAGTTGTAAGACAGATGAAGGATAATGTTTCTCAAAATCACGGAGCTCTGAAAGTTTGTATTGTTCATTCTGTCCCGTGGCTGTGACAGAGGCTGCTAAAACCACTGCAGGTCCCAGGGTTTCTTAGGTCAGTAATGTTGAATATTGCCTTTATAAATACAGATCTGGACATGGGATGGAACCTGGGAAAGTGCTAAGAAGAGTCTTTCACCTTTGACAGCAATGAAACCACAAGATATTATTCTTATTCTATATTAGAATGGAATAGTTCCACTGGGAAGGGACCTGCAGAGATCATCCAGTCCAGTTGCCTGACTACTTCAGGGCTGACCAAAAGTTAAAGCTTTAAGGCACTAAGGGCAATGTCCAAATGCCTCTCAAACACTGAGAGGCCTGGGGCATTGACCATCTCTCTAGAAATTTGTGACAGTGTTTGACCAGCCTTTCTGCTAAGGAAATGCTTCCTAATATCATCTTAACCTCCCTCCCCAGGTTAAAAAACAACTCAGATTTTTCTCATTCCTCTACTGTTGTGCTGCCTGCTCACATGATTTTACTTTGAACACTTTTTCAGGTTTGTCAGATCCAGGATGAAAGGAGAATGTTCAGTAGCTGAAGATCATACTTTGCCTTCATTAAGGAACCACAGAACCTGGAGTGGGGCAGCCTTTGGAATCAGTGGAGGCCGGGGATGGAGAGGTTGAGAGCAGTCCTGCCAAGACTGAGGACAGCAGTGGATGAAACGCTGGGCGTGTGTGCTGGCAGCCCAGAAAAGGGATCAGGTCTGGGTCAGGTGCAGGGAAGTGTGATATATGTTATAATTCGTGTTTATATAAAAGGTGGTATGAAATAAAATGAAATAAAAAGAATCTCTTAAACACCAAGCACCCGGGGCCATAGACAACGGCCGTAATTAGCATATCAACAGACCTAGCCCGGTGATCTCCACCACAGACAGAAAGAGATCACCGATAAAATACCTGCCAAAGGACCCATCACCTCCGATGGCTCCCATTAGCGAGAAGACAGCACTTCATTACACATCAATAGGAGCAGACAAAGCCTTCATCAGCATGCAGGAAGCACTTTTGTCCAGGGCAGCACCAGAAAAGGATTTAATTTAAATATGAGAATTTGCAGCAGAAACAAAGGAAACTCTCACCTCAAGCCAGAAAAAACTGTATAAAGTTGGACTCTCCGAAATAGCAGGGTGTGAACACAGGGGGGTCTGATGCAATAGAGGTCAGATCAGCGTGTGTGTCCACCCAGTGCCCACCCCGGGCTCGGCACTGTCGTGTTTTCGCTTGTGGCGTCCCAGGACCGTATTTTCGGTCGCAAAAATAAAAATTGCTGTTTTGCTATTTAATTCGACTTGATTTGGTTATTATCTATAACAGAAGCAATTCCCCCCTTCTCTGCCCACTGCAGAGCTCTGGGACCAACAGCAGGAGGATGTGGAGGAGCCACAGGGATGGTCCCAAGGCTGCACCCTCCACCCTGGACACAGGCTGGGAGAGCTGGGGCTGTCCAGCCAGGAGAGGAGGCTCCAAGGACACCTCGTCACAGCTTTTCAATACTTAAAAGGGGCTGATAAGAAAAACAAAGAGACTTTTTAGCAAGGCCTGCAGGGACAGGACATGGAATAATGGTTTTAAAGAGGGCAGATTTTGATGGGACATAGCAGACACATGTTCACATAATTAAGGCTGGGTGGTTTTTGTTTGCAATCCATGATAATGTAACACTGAATATTCTTATCCTTGGAAAACTCTAATCCTTGAGTCTTCTTGACCCTTTTGTTTTATTATGTCTTGCAATTATAAGATCTACAGTCTAAACACACATGTAACTGTGGGGTTTATCTTCAGAACTGTAGGATTTAAATGACTCAGATGCAGTTGCTACCAGTCATAACTCCCAAACCAACAAAAAGAGTACTATGAATTGGATTGTCATCCTGTAAAACACAGATCATGGAACTTCACTGAATTATCTTTTCCTTGATTTAATAACATACATTTGGGGGGGGGGGGGGGGGCACCCTAACACACAAACAAAACCCACCAAAACACAAACAAACAAAAAATTAAAACAAAACAAAAAGAAACACAAAGCAAAGCCCCATGCAGATGTTTTCACCGACGAGTTACCAGTCAGCAGAAATTTACAACATTGTTAGTTGAGTTGCTCATATGGTTAATTACTTGGGCTGTTAAATTATGTATCCTGCTTTTGAGCTGAATTGGTCTGTTTTGTAAGATTGCATCCAGGACAGTTTTTCGTTCCATTGCATTCAAGCTAACAGACCAGTAATTGTTCAAAACACTTTTTAAGAAATCTCTCCTAAATATATCTACTGCACTGGATATTTACCAACTATTTCACCTCTAATATGGTAGAATTAATTAAAAATTGTTTCCATTATCAATTGCTGCAGTTATGTATGCCCATCCTGTCCATTCTGGAATAGAGACAATGTAAGAATCTAATTTAAATTAAATTCTAATTGTTTCCATCAGAGAAATGAGAATTTCCACACCCTACTTGCACCTGTGCTATTAACACCATGCTTCTCAGGTATAGAAATCAGCCTCTTCATTTCTGTGGATTCTAGGTTTCTCTCTGCTACCTTTTCCAAGTAGTTATTCCTACAGGGAAGTCTGATGCCTCAGCCAAGGACAGCACAGTATGGGGCCTCAGTTCCACTACAGCAAACAAAACTGGTTGCAGTTTCAGACTGCTGGAATACAGAGTGGGAATCAGAGTGCTGAAGGACCGCTGCACTAGGAGAGCTGCTGCTGCGAAGGGAGCACCAGGAGATGCCTTGGCTGGTCGGCATGCTGGAACCTGCCCACTGTGGGAACGCAGTTTGGGGCAAGATTGCTCTGAGGGAGCTGTGGTTACTGCTGTGGGGGAATCCAGGAGGAGGAGGAAGCTGTGGAGCAAACAGGCTTGTCTGTGGTTTCTGAGAGAGCTCTTCATGCACAAGCAGTAGTTCAAGCTACTGCTGCAAGGTGAAACCCAATTCATCCAGATTGTCTATCTCCCCTGCTTTATACTGGGCCATCAGCTGAGAAATAAATTTCTAGCTTGTTTGGTCAGTTGTCAGGGTTCAATACTCTCTGATCTGATTCTTTCAGAAAGACCACATGAGGAGGATTTATTGTTTGGAAGCAGATCTACTTATTTGAAGAT
>NC_046222.1:122649644-122674455 GCF_009819885.2 Catharus ustulatus | reverse complement strand
GCGTGCCCAGCTTCTTTTGCCCAGAGGGCCCAGCTCCCAGCACGGCGTGGGACTTCGGCGGACGTCGAGGTGGTGAGTCAAGCTGAAGTTGGAGGCTTTTGGGCAGCTGTGGGGGGTTCTGAGGGTGGTGGTGTGAGGATGTCGCTGTGGGGCTGTTGGGTGGCGGTTCCCTTGAGGCGCTTTTGAGGGCTGAGTGTGTCGTTGTCCATTGGCAGAAGGCGTTGGGACGACGAGGCAAGAGTGACGCTTCGGGCTCAAGAGAGGACCGTCGAGGCAAGAGCGAGCTGGAGAGGCGGCGGCTTCGGGATCAAGAGAAGAGCTGCGAGGCAAGAGGGAACCGGCGAGGCAAGAGGGAACCGGCGAGGCAAGAGCGTGCTGGAGCGGCCGGCTTCGGGCTCAAGAGAGGACCGTCGAGGCAAGAGTGAGCGTGGAGGAGAAGAAGGAGCACGAGAGGCCCTCTGGATAAAAGAGGTCGATGGCATAGCCAGGGCACCTTGAAGGTGCCGGGCTGACTTTACACTGGGCCCCCTCCCTGTGCGCAGGGCTGGTGTTTGCTGTGGTTGGCATTTTGCCCTTGTGCTCCTTTGGCTGCCCGGAGACGGGGGCGACCCTGTAAGGAGGGTGAGAGCCCCTGTCTCCGCACCTGAGGGGGGAAACGGAGCTCCCCAAGCCCCCGGCCCGGCCGCCCTGTAAGCAGGGCAGGGCTTTTCCCTTTGCCCGGCCCTTGGCAGCTTTCTGTCTGCTGCTGGTCCCTGGCCAGCGTGACCCCCTGTAGTCGGGGTGCGTCACAGCCTTTGTCCCTGTTCCGGGGCCTGAAGCGCCTCAGCGCGTCGAGGCCCCTGTGCCCTCCCCGCAGTGCGGTGTGGTGCAGGTCTGACGCTTTGATCTGCCGCTGAGCAGTAGGGGTGGCTCCCTTTGAGCAGGTTGGCTGCACAGAACTTGCTCCCTCTTCTGGGACTGTCTCCCCCTCCCTCCCCTCCCTGTCTTTCCCTTAGGTTGGTGCGAGTGAGCGAGTGCGCTTGTGCTTTAGCCCCCACCTTTAGACACAGAGCAGGGCAGCTTGGACTTCCCAGGAGAGAAAGAGGAGTTCTGTGCGGCCACAAACAGGTCCCCAAAACGCTCGGGTGCAGAAAGCGTCCGGCCTCGCCCCTGCTTGCTGAGGACGGCACGAAGCCGCTTAGCGGCAGCGTGGGCAGCGTGACCCGCCTGTAGGCAGGGCCTGGGTCTGGACCTAGGGTGCCCTTTGTGCCGGTGAGCCGGCAGCGTGCGGGCCCTGTAGTCGGGGCCCGTGCCAGGACGTTGCCCTAGGAGGAACCCCTTGTCCCTTTGTCCCGTGGAGCAGCCCCAGGTCCCTGTAAGCAGGGCTGGGGAGACTGCTTTAGCCAGGTGTCAGGAACCGCTGCCCCCCAGGCCCTTGCCAGGGGGCAGGTTGAAGTGCTGGCGCCACCTTGCGTGGCAGCCTCGTAGAGGAGGCTGGTGGGGCTGCTGCAGCCGGCCGTGTTGCCGTTGCTGCGCTGCGGCCGGGCTCCGGCCGGTTCCTGAGTGGGACGCAGGCCGGGAGCCTGTGCTCCGTGGCGCTTGTTGGGGGGTGCCGGGTTGCGGGGGGCGGCCCCATAAGTGGGGTTGTGTGCGTCCCCTGGCCTCGGCGGGCGGTTGGAGGGACCCCCTCAATCAGGGGGTTATCCCTGGCCCCGACCCTGCCTTTGAGAGGCGTGGGGCCAGGAGTGCTGGGGCCGGGCGTGTGCCCTCCCTGTCCTCGGGGCTGGACTCCCGGCCCCTCGGGGCGCTTTGGCTTTAGGCCACGATCCCCAGTGCCCGAGTGCGGAATCTGGTTCCTGTCGCCGTGGGGGAAGGCCGAGCTCCGTGGCTCCCTGGGTGTGGACCGGCCTGTAAGCAGGCTGCGGGTCTGGGAGCCTTTGTGCTCCCTTCAGCTGGCAGCCTGTGTTGGGCGCCCTCCCCGTTAGTGGGGAGCGGCCCGGCCATGGAGAGAAGGAGCCTCCGTAGGCCTTGGGGAGCAGGGCCGCCCTGTAATTCAGTGCCGGTGCTCTGGAGTCCCCGGGCACTTTGCAATCCAGGCAGCGGCTTGAGCCCCCTGTAAGCAGGGCTGCAGCCTCTTGTGCGCTGCTTTGCGTGCCCAGCTTCTTTTGCCCAGAGGGCCCAGCTCCCAGCACGGCGTGGGACTTCGGCGGACGTCGAGGTGGTGAGTCAAGCTGAAGTTGGAGGCTTTTGGGCAGCTGTGGGGGGTTCTGAGGGTGGTGGTGTGAGGATGTCGCTGTGGGGCTGTTGGGTGGCGGTTCCCTTGAGGCGCTTTTGAGGGCTGAGTGTGTCGTTGTCCATTGGCAGAAGGCGTGGGACGACGAGGCAAGAGCTGACGCTTCGGGCTCAAGAGAGGACCGTCGAGGCAAGAGCGAGCTGGAGAGGCGGCGGCTTCGGGATCAAGAGAAGAGCTGCGAGGCAAGAGGGAACCGGCGAGGCAAGAGGGAACCGGCGAGGCAAGAGTGAGCGTGGAGGAGAAGAAGGAGCACGAGAGGCCCTCTGGATAAAAGAGGTCGATGGCATAGCCAGGGCACCTTGAAGGTGCCGTGGCTGACTTTACACTGGGCCCCCTCCCTGTGCGCAGGGCTGGGTGTTTGCTGTGGTTGGCATTTTGCCCTTGTGCTCCTTTGGCTGCCCGGAGACGGGGGCGACCCTGTAAGGAGGGTGAGAGCCCCTGTCTCCGCACCTGAGGGGGGAAACGGAGCTCCCCAAGCCCCCGGCCCGGCTGCCCTGTAAGCAGGGCAGGGCTTTTCCCTTTGCCCGGCCCTTGGCAGCTTTCTGCCTGCTGCTGGTCCCTGGCCAGCGTGACCCCCTGTAGTCGGGGTGCGTCACAGCCTTTGTCCCTGTTCCGGGCCTGAAGCGCCTCAGCGCGTCGAGGCCCCTGTGCCCTCCCCGCAGTGCGGTGCGGTGCAGGTCTGACGCTTTGATCTGCCGCTGAGCAGTAGGGGTGGCTCCCTTTGAGCAGGTTGGCTGCACAGAACTTGCTCCCTCTTCTGGGACTGTCTCCCCCTCCCTCCCCTCCCTGTCTTTCCCTTAGGTTGGTGCGAGTGAGCGAGTGCGCTTGTGCTTTAGCCCCCACCTTTAGACACAGAGCAGGGGCAGCTTGGACTTCCCAGGAGAGAAAGAGGAGTTCTGTGCGGCCACAAACAGGTCCCCAAAACGCTCGGGTGCAGAAAGCGTCCGGCCTCGCCCCTGCTTGCTGAGGACGGCACGAAGCCGCTTAGCGGCAGCGTGGGCAGCGTGACCCGCCTGTAGGCAGGGCCTGGGTCTGGGCCTAGGGTGCCCTTTGTGCCGGTGAGCCGGCAGCGTGCGGGCCCTGTAGTCGGGGCCCGTGCCAGGACGTTGCCCTAGGAGGAGCCCCTTGTCCCTTTGTCCCGTGGAGCAGCCCCAGGTCCCTGTAAGCAGGGCTGGGGAGACTGCTTTAGCCAGGTGTCAGGAACCGCTGCCCCCCAGGCCCTTGCCAGGGGGCAGGTTGAAGTGCTGGCGCCACCTTGCGTGGCAGCCTCGTAGAGGAGGCTGGTGGGGCTGCTGCAGCCGGCCGTGTTGCCGTGCTGCGCTGCGGCCGGGCTCCGGCCGGTTCCTGAGTGGGACGCAGGCCGGAGCCTGTGCTCCGTGGCGCTTGTTGGGGGGTGCCGGGTTGCGGGGGGCGGCCCCGTAAGTGGGGTTGTGTGCGTCCCCTGGCCTCGGCGGGCGGTTGGAGGGACCCCCTCAATCAGGGGGTTATCCCTGGCCCCGACCCTGCCTTTGAGAGGCGTGGGGCCAGGAGTGCTGGGGCCGGGCGTGTGCCCTCCCTGTCCTCGGGGCTGGGCTCCCGGCCCCTCGGGGCGCTTTGGCTTTAGGCCGCGATCCCCAGTGCCCGAGTGCGGAGTCTGGTTCCTGTCGCCGTGGGGGAAGGCCGAGCTCCGTGGCTCCCTGGGTGTGGACCGGCCTGTAAGCAGGCTGCGGGTCTGGGAGCCTTTGTGCTCCCTTCAGCTGGCAGCCTGTGTTGGGCGCCCTCCCCGTTAGTGGGGAGCGGCCCGGCCATGGAGAGAAGGAGCCTCCGTAGGCCTTGGGGAGCAGGGCCGCCCTGTAATTCAGTGCCGGTGCTCTGGAGTCCCCGGGCACTTTGCAATCCAGGCAGCGGCTTGAGCCCCCTGTAAGCAGGGCTGCAGCCTCTTGTGCGCTGCTTTGCGTGCCCAGCTTCTTTTGCCCAGAGGGCCCAGCTCCCAGCACGGCGTGGGACTTCGGCGGACGTCGAGGTGGTGAGTCAAGCTGAAGTTGGAGGCTTTTGGGCAGCTGTGGTAGGGTTCTGAGGGTGGTGGTGTGAGGATGTCGCTGTGGGGCTGTTGGGTGGCGGTTCCCTTGAGGCGCTTTTGAGGGCTGAGTGTGTCGTTGTCCATTGGCAGAAGGCGTGGGACGACGAGGCAAGAGCTGACGCTTCGGGCTCAAGAGAGGACCGTCGAGGCAAGAGCGAGCTGGAGAGGCGGCGGCTTCGGGATCAAGAGAAGAGCTGCGAGGCAAGAGGGAACCGGCGAGGCAAGAGGGAACCGGCGAGGCAAGAGCGTGCTGGAGCGGCGGCTTCGGGCTCAAGAGAGGACCGTCGAGGCAAGAGTGAGCGTGGAGGAGAAGAAGGAGCACGAGAGGCCCTCTGGATAAAAGAGGTCGATGGCATAGCCAGGGCACCTTGAAGGTGCCGTGGCTGACTTTACACTGGGCCCCCTCCCTGTGCGCAGGGCTGGGTGTTTGCTGTGGTTGGCATTTTGCCCTTGTGCTCCTTTGGCTGCCCGGAGACGGGGGCGACCCTGTAAGGAGGGTGAGAGCCCCTGTCTCCGCACCTGAGGGGGGAAACGGAGCTCCCCAAGCCCCCGGCCCGGCCGCCCTGTATGCAGGGCAGGGCTTTTCCCTTTGCCCGGCCCTTGGCAGCTTTCTGCCTGCTGCTGGTCCCTGGCCAGCGTGACCCCCTGTAGTCGGGGTGCGTCACAGCCTTTGTCCCTGTTCCGGGCCTGAAGCGCCTCAGCGCGTCGAGGCCCCTGTGCCCTCCCCGCAGTGCGGTGCGGTGCAGGTCTGACGCTTTGATCTGCCGCTGAGCAGTAGGGGTGGCTCCCTTTGAGCAGGTTGGCTGCACAGAACTTGCTCCCTCTTCTGGGACTGTCTCCCCCTCCCTCCCCTCCCTGTCTTTCCCTTAGGTTGGTGCGAGTGAGCGAGTGCGCTTGTGCTTTAGCCCCCACCTTTAGACACAGAGCAGGGCAGCTTGGACTTCCCAGGAGAGAAAGAGGAGTTCTGTGCGGCCACAAACAGGTCCCCAAAACGCTCGGGTGGAGAAAGCGTCCGGCCTCGCCCCTGCTTGCTGAGGACGGCACGAAGCCGCTTAGCGGCAGCGTGGGCAGCGTGACCCGCCTGTAGGCAGGGCCTGGGTCTGGGCCTAGGGTGCCCTTTGTGCCGGTGAGCCGGCAGCGTGCGGGCCCTGTAGTCGGGGCCCGTGCCAGGACGTTGCCCTAGGAGGAGCCCCTTGTCCCTTTGTCCCGTGGAGCAGCCCCAGGTCCCTGTAAGCAGGGCTGGGGAGACTGCTTTAGCCAGGTGTCAGGAACCGCTGCCCCCCAGGCCCTTGCCAGGGGGCAGGTTGAAGTGCTGGCGCCACCTTGCGTGGCAGCCTCGTAGAGGAGGCTGGTGGGGCTGCTGCAGCCGGCCGTGTTGCCGTGCTGCGCTGCGGCCGGGCTCCGGCCGGTTCCTGAGTGGGACGCAGGCCGGAGCCTGTGCTCCGTGGCGCTTGTTGGGGGGTGCCGGGTTGCGGGGGGCGGCCCCGTAAGTGGGGTTGTGTGCGTCCCCTGGCCTCGGCGGGCGGTTGGAGGGACCCCCTCAATCAGGGGGTTATCCCTGGCCCCGACCCTGCCTTATAGAGGCGTGGCGCCAGGAGTGCTGGGGCCGGGCGTGTGCCCTCCCTGTCCTCGGGGCTGGGCTCCCGGCCCCTCGGGGCGCTTTGGCTTTAGGCCACGATCCCCAGTGCCCGAGTGCGGAGTCTGGTTCCTGTCGCCGTGGGGGAAGGCCGAGCTCCGTGGCTCCCTGGGTGTGGACCGGCCTGTAAGCAGGCTGCGGGTCTGGGAGCCTTTGTGCTCCCTTCAGCTGGCAGCCTGTGTTGGGCGCCCTCCCCGTTAGTGGGGAGCGGCCCGGCCATGGAGAGAAGGAGCCTCCGTAGGCCTTGGGGAGCAGGGCCGCCCTGTAATTCAGTGCCGGTGCTCTGGAGTCCCCGGGCACTTTGCAATCCAGGCAGCGGCTTGAGCCCCCTGTAAGCAGGGCTGCAGCCTCTTGTGCGCTGCTTTGCGTGCCCAGCTTCTTTTGCCCAGAGGGCCCAGCTCCCAGCACGGCGTGGGACTTCGGCGGACGTCGAGGTGGTGAGTCAAGCTGAAGTTGGAGGCTTTTGGGCAGCTGTGGGGGGTTCTGAGGGTGGTGGTGTGAGGATGTCGCTGTGGGGCTGTTGGGTGGCGGTTCCCTTGAGGCGCTTTTGAGGGCTGAGTGTGTCGTTGTCCATTGGCAGAAGGCGTGGGACGACGAGGCAAGAGCTGACGCTTCGGGCTCAAGAGAGGACCGTCGAGGCAAGAGCGAGCTGGAGAGGCGGCGGCTTCGGGATCAAGAGAAGAGCTGCGAGGCAAGAGGGAACCGGCGAGGCAAGAGGGAACCGGCGAGGCAAGAGCGTGCTGGAGCGGCGGCTTCGGGCTCAAGAGAGGACCGTCGAGGCAAGAGTGAGCGTGGAGGAGAAGAAGGAGCACGAGAGGCCCTCTGGATAAAAGAGGTCGATGGCATAGCCAGGGCACCTTGAAGGTGCCGTGGCTGACTTTACACTGGGCCCCCTCCCTGTGCGCAGGGCTGGGTGTTTGCTGTGGTTGGCATTTTGCCCTTGTGCTCCTTTGGCTGCCCGGAGACGGGGGCGACCCTGTAAGGAGGGTGAGAGCCCCTGTCTCCGCACCTGAGGGGGGAAACGGAGCTCCCCAAGCCCCCGGCCCGGCCGCCCTGTAAGCAGGGCAGGGCTTTTCCCTTTGCCCGGCCCTTGGCAGCTTTCTGCCTGCTGCTGGTCCCTGGCCAGCGTGACCCCCTGTAGTCGGGGTGCGTCACAGCCTTTGTCCCTGTTCCGGGCCTGAAGCGCCTCAGCGCGTCGAGGCCCCTGTGCCCTCCCCGCAGTGCGGTGCGGTGCAGGTCTGACGCTTTGATCTGCCGCTGAGCAGTAGGGGTGGCTCCCTTTGAGCAGGTTGGCTGCACAGAACTTGCTCCCTCTTCTGGGACTGTCTCCCCCTCCCTCCCCTCCCTGTCTTTCCCTTAGGTTGGTGCGAGTGAGCGAGTGCACTTGTGCTTTAGCCCCCACCTTTAGACACAGAGCAGGGCAGCTTGGACTTCCCAGGAGAGAAAGAGGAGTTCTGTGCGGCCACAAACAGGTCCCCAAAACGCTCGGGTGCAGAAAGCGTCCGGCCTCGCCCCTGCTTGCTGAGGACGGCACGAAGCCGCTTAGCGGCAGCGTGGGCAGCGTGACCCGCCTGTAGGCAGGGCCTGGGTCTGGGCCTAGGGTGCCCTTTGTGCCGGTGAGCCGGCAGCGTGCGGGCCCTGTAGTCGGGGCCCGTGCCAGGACGTTGCCCTAGGAGGAGCCCCTTGTCCCTTTGTCCCGTGGAGCAGCCCCAGGTCCCTGTAAGCAGGGCTGGGGAGACTGCTTTAGCCAGGTGTCAGGAACCGCTGCCCCCCAGGCCCTTGCCAGGGGGCAGGTTGAAGTGCTGGCGCCACCTTGCGTGGCAGCCTCGTAGAGGAGGCTGGTGGGGCTGCTGCAGCCGGCCGTGTTGCCGTGCTGCGCTGCGGCCGGGCTCCGGCCGGTTCCTGAGTGGGACGCAGGCCGGAGCCTGTGCTCCGTGGCGCTTGTTGGGGGGTGCCGGGTTGCGGGGGGCGGCCCCGTAAGTGGGGTTGTGTGCGTCCCCTGGCCTCGGCGGGCGGTTGGAGGGACCCCCTCAATCAGGGGGTTATCCCTGGCCCCGACCCTGCCTTTGAGAGGCGTGGGGCCAGGAGTGCTGGGGCCGGGCGTGTGCCCTCCCTGTCCTCGGGGCTGGGCTCCCGGCCCCTCGGGGCGCTTTGGCTTTAGGCCGCGATCCCCAGTGCCCGAGTGCGGAATCTGGTTCCTGTCGCCGTGGGGGAAGGCCGAGCTCCGTGGCTCCCTGGGTGTGGACCGGCCTGTAAGCAGGCTGCGGGTCTGGGAGCCTTTGTGCTCCCTTCAGCTGGCAGCCTGTGTTGGGCGCCCTCCCCGTTAGTGGGGAGCGGCCCGGCCATGGAGAGAAGGAGCCTCCGTAGGCCTTGGGGAGCAGGGCCGCCCTGTAATTCAGTGCCGGTGCTCTGGAGTCCCCGGGCACTTTGCAATCCAGGCAGCGGCTTGAGCCCCCTGTAAGCAGGGCTGCAGCCTCTTGTGCGCTGCTTTGCGTGCCCAGCTTCTTTTGCCCAGAGGGCCCAGCTCCCAGCACGGCGTGGGACTTCGGCGGACGTCGAGGTGGTGAGTCAAGCTGAAGTTGGAGGCTTTTGGGCAGCTGTGGGGGGTTCTGAGGGTGGTGGTGTGAGGATGTCGCTGTGGGGCTGTTGGGTGGCGGTTCCCTTGAGGCGCTTTTGAGGGCTGAGTGTGTCGTTGTCCATTGGCAGAAGGCGTGGGACGACGAGGCAAGAGCTGACGCTTCGGGCTCAAGAGAGGACCGTCGAGGCAAGAGCGAGCTGGAGAGGCGGCGGCTTCGGGATCAAGAGAAGAGCTGCGAGGCAAGAGGGAACCGGCGAGGCAAGAGGGAACCGGCGAGGCAAGAGCGTGCTGGAGCGGCGGCTTCGGGCTCAAGAGAGGACCGTCGAGGCAAGAGTGAGCGTGGAGGAGAAGAAGGAGCACGAGAGGCCCTCTGGATAAAAGAGGTCGATGGCATAGCCAGGGCACCTTGAAGGTGCCGTGGCTGACTTTACACTGGGCCCCCTCCCTGTGCGCAGGGCTGGGTGTTTGCTGTGGTTGGCATTTTGCCCTTGTGCTCCTTTGGCTGCCTGGAGACGGGGGCGACCCTGTAAGGAGGGTGAGAGCCCCTGTCTCCGCACCTGAGGGGGGAAACGGAGCTCCCCAAGCCCCCGGCCCGGCCGCCCTGTAAGCAGGGCAGGGCTTTTCCCTTTGCCCGGCCCTTGGCAGCTTTCTGCCTGCTGCTGGTCCCTGGCCAGCGTGACCCCCTGTAGTCGGGGTGCGTCACAGCCTTTGTCCCTGTTCCGGGCCTGAAGCGCCTCAGCGCGTCGAGGCCCCTGTGCCCTCCCCGCAGTGCGGTGCGGTGCAGGTCTGACGCTTTGATCTGCCGCTGAGCAGTAGGGGTGGCTCCCTTTGAGCAGGTTGGCTGCACAGAACTTGCTCCCTCTTCTGGGACTGTCTCCCCCTCCCTCCCCTCCCTGTCTTTCCCTTAGGTTGGTGCGAGTGAGCGAGTGCGCTTGTGCTTTAGCCCCCACCTTTAGACACAGAGCAGGGCAGCTTGGACTTCCCAGGAGAGAAAGAGGAGTTCTGTGCGGCCACAAACAGGTCCCCAAAACGCTCGGGTGCAGAAAGCGTCCGGCCTCGCCCCTGCTTGCTGAGGACGGCACGAAGCCGCTTAGCGGCAGCGTGGGCAGCGTGACCCGCCTGTAGGCAGGGCCTGGGTCTGGGCCTAGGGTGCCCTTTGTGCCGGTGAGCCGGCAGCGTGCGGGCCCTGTAGTCGGGGCCCGTGCCAGGACGTTGCCCTAGGAGGAGCCCCTTGTCCCTTTGTCCCGTGGAGCAGCCCCAGGTCCCTGTAAGCAGGGCTGGGGAGACTGCTTTAGCCAGGTGTCAGGAACCGCTGCCCCCCAGGCCCTTGCCAGGGGGCAGGTTGAAGTGCTGGCGCCACCTTGCGTGGCAGCCTCGTAGAGGAGGCTGGTGGGGCTGCTGCAGCCGGCCGTGTTGCCGTGCTGCGCTGCGGCCGGGCTCCGGCCGGTTCCTGAGTGGGACGCAGGCCGGAGCCTGTGCTCCGTGGCGCTTGTTGGGGGGTGCCGGGTTGCGGGGGGCGGCCCCGTAAGTGGGGTTGTGTGCGTCCCCTGGCCTCGGCGGGCGGTTGGAGGGACCCCCTCAATCAGGGGGTTATCCCTGGCCCCGACCCTGCCTTTGAGAGGCGTGGGGCTAGGAGTGCTGGGGCCGGGCGTGTGCCCTCCCTGTCCTCGGGGCTGGGCTCCCGGCCCCTCGGGGCGCTTTGGCTTTAGGCCGCGATCCCCAGTGCCCGAGTGCGGAGTCTGGTTCCTGTCGCCGTGGGGGAAGGCCGAGCTCCGTGGCTCCCTGGGTGTGGACCGGCCTGTAAGCAGGCTGCGGGTCTGGGAGCCTTTGTGCTCCCTTCAGCTGGCAGCCTGTGTTGGGCGCCCTCCCCGTTAGTAGGGAGCGGCCCGACCATGGAGAGAAGGAGCCTCCGTAGGCCTTGGGGAGCAGGGCCGCCCTGTAATTCAGTGCCGGTGCTCTGGAGTCCCCGGGCACTTTGCAATCCAGGCAGCGGCTTGAGCCCCCTGTAAGCAGGGCTGCAGCCTCTTGTGCGCTGCTTTGCGTGCCCAGCTTCTTTTGCCCAGAGGGCCCAGCTCCCAGCACGGCGTGGGACTTCGGCGGACGTCGAGGTGGTGAGTCAAGCTGAAGTTGGAGGCTTTTGGGCAGCTGTGGGGGGTTCTGAGGGTGGTGGTGTGAGGATGTCGCTGTGGGGCTGTTGGGTGGCGGTTCCCTTGAGGCGCTTTTGAGGGCTGAGTGTGTCGTTGTCCATTGGCAGAAGGCGTGGGACGACGAGGCAAGAGCTGACGCTTCGGGCTCAAGAGAGGACCGTCGAGGCAAGAGCGAGCTGGAGAGGCGGCGGCTTCGGGATCAAGAGAAGAGCTGCGAGGCAAGAGGGAACCGGCGAGGCAAGAGGGAACCGGCGAGGCAAGAGGGAACCGGCGAGGCAAGAGCGTGCTGGAGCGGCGGCTTCGGGCTCAAGAGGGGACCGTCGAGGCAAGAGTGAGCGTGGAGGAGAAGAAGGAGCACGAGAGGCCCTCTGGATAAAAGAGGTCGATGGCATAGCCAGGGCACCTTGAAGGTGCCGTGGCTGACTTTACACTGGGCCCCCTCCCTGTGCGCAGGGCTGGGTGTTTGCTGTGGTTGGCATTTTGCCCTTGTGCTCCTTTGGCTGCCCGGAGACGGGGGCGACCCTGTAAGGAGGGTGAGAGCCCCTGTCTCCGCACCTGAGGGGGGAAACGGAGCTCCCCAAGCCCCCGGCCCGGCCGCCCTGTAAGCAGGGCAGGGCTTTTCCCTTTGCCCGGCCCTTGGCAGCTTTCTGCCTGCTGCTGGTCCCTGGCCAGCGTGACCCCCTGTAGTCGGGGTGCGTCACAGCCTTTGTCCCTGTTCCGGGCCTGAAGCGCCTCAGCGCGTCGAGGCCCCTGTGCCCTCCCCGCAGTGCGGTGCGGTGCAGGTCTGACGCTTTGATCTGCCGCTGAGCAGTAGGGGTGGCTCCCTTTGAGCAGGTTGGCTGCACAGAACTTGCTCCCTCTTCTGGGACTGTCTCCCCCTCCCTCCCCTCCCTGTCTTTCCCTTAGGTTGGTGCGAGTGAGCGAGTGCGCTTGTGCTTTAGCCCCCACCTTTAGACACAGAGCAGGGCAGCTTGGACTTCCCAGGAGAGAAAGAGGAGTTCTGTGCGGCCACAAACAGGTCCCCAAAACGCTCGGGTGGAGAAAGCGTCCGGCCTCGCCCCTGCTTGCTGAGGACGGCACGAAGCCGCTTAGCGGCAGCGTGGGCAGCGTGACCCGCCTGTAGGCAGGGCCTGGGTCTGGGCCTAGGGTGCCCTTTGTGCCGGTGAGCCGGCAGCGTGCGGGCCCTGTAGTCGGGGCCCGTGCCAGGACGTTGCCCTAGGAGGAGCCCCTTGTCCCTTTGTCCTGTGGAGCAGCCCCAGGTCCCTGTAAGCAGGGCTGGGGAGACTGCTTTAGCCAGGTGTCAGGAACCGCTGCCCCCCAGGCCCTTGCCAGGGGGCAGGTTGAAGAAGTGCTGGCGCCACCTTGCGTGGCAGCCTCGTAGAGGAGGCTGGTGGGGCTGCTGCAGCCGGCCGTGTTGCCGTGCTGCGCTGCGGCCGGGCTCCGGCCGGTTCCTGAGTGGGACGCAGGCCGGAGCCTGTGCTCCGTGGCGCTTGTTGGGGGGTGCCGGGTTGCGGGGGGCGGCCCCGTAAGTGGGGTTGTGTGCGTCCCCTGGCCTCGGCGGGCGGTTGGAGGGACCCCCTCAATCAGGGGGTTATCCCTGGCCCCGACCCTGCCTTTGAGAGGCGTGGGGCCAGGAGTGCTGGGGCCGGGCGTGTGCCCTCCCTGTCCTCGGGGCTGGGCTCCCGGCCCCTCGGGGCGCTTTGGCTTTAGGCCACGATCCCCAGTGCCCGAGTGCGGAATCTGGTTCCTGTCGCCGTGGGGGAAGGCCGAGCTCCGTGGCTCCCTGGGTGTGGACCGGCCTGTAAGCAGGCTGCGGGTCTGGGAGCCTTTGTGCTCCCTTCAGCTGGCAGCCTGTGTTGGGCGCCCTCACCGTTAGTTGGGAGCGGCCCGGCCATGGAGAGAAGGAGCCTCCGTAGGCCTTGGGGAGCAGGGCCGCCCTGTAATTCAGTGCCGGTGCTCTGGAGTCCCCGGGCACTTTGCAATCCAGGCAGCGGCTTGAGCCCCCTGTAAGCAGGGCTGCAGCCTCTTGTGCGCTGCTTTGCGTGCCCAGCTTCTTTTGCCCAGAGGGCCCAGCTCCCAGCACGGCGTGGGACTTCGGCGGACGTCGAGGTGGTGAGTCAAGCTGAAGTTGGAGGCTTTTGGGCAGCTGTGGGGGGTTCTGAGGGTGGTGGTGTGAGGATGTCGCTGTGGGGCTGTTGGGTGGCGGTTCCCTTGAGGCGCTTTTGAGGGCTGAGTGTGTCGTTGTCCATTGGCAGAAGGCGTGGGACGACGAGGCAAGAGCTGACGCTTCGGGCTCAAGAGAGGACCGTCGAGGCAAGAGCGAGCTGGAGAGGCGGCGGCTTCGGGATCAAGAGAAGAGCTGCGAGGCAAGAGGGAACCGGCGAGGCAAGAGGGAACCGGCGAGGCAAGAGGGAACCGGCGAGGCAAGAGGGAACCGGCGAGGCAAGAGCGTGCTGGAGCGGCGGCTTCGGGCTCAAGAGGGGACCGTCGAGGCAAGAGTGAGCGTGGAGGAGAAGAAGGAGCACGAGAGGCCCTCTGGATAAAAGAGGTCGATGGCATAGCCAGGGCACCTTGAAGGTGCCGTGGCTGACTTTACACTGGGCCCCCTCCCTGTGCGCAGGGCTGGGTGTTTGCTGTGGTTGGCATTTTGCCCTTGTGCTCCTTTGGCTGCCTGGAGTCGGGGGCGACCCTGTAAGGAGGGTGAGAGCCCCTGTCTCCGCACCTGAGGGGGGAAACGGAGCTCCCCAAGCCCCCGGCCCGGCCGCCCTGTAAGCAGGGCAGGGCTTTTCCCTTTGCCCGGCCCTTGGCAGCTTTCTGCCTGCTGCTGGTCCCTGGCCAGCGTGACCCCCTGTAGTCGGGGTGCGTCACAGCCTTTGTCCCTGTTCCGGGCCTGAAGCGCCTCAGCGCGTCGAGGCCCCTGTGCCCTCCCCGCAGTGCGGTGCGGTGCAGGTCTGACGCTTTGATCTGCCGCTGAGCAGTAGGGGTGGCTCCCTTTGAGCAGGTTGGCTGCACAGAACTTGCTCCCTCTTCTGGGACTGTCTCCCCCTCCCTCCCCTCCCTGTCTTTCCCTTAGGTTGGTGCGAGGTGAGCGAGTGCGCTTGTGCTTTAGCCCCCACCTTTAGACACAGAGCAGGGCAGCTTGGACTTCCCAGGAGAGAAAGAGGAGTTCTGTGCGGCCACAAACAGGTCCCCAAAACGCTCGGGTGCAGAAAGCGTCCGGCCTCGCCCCTGCTTGCTGAGGACGGCACGAAGCCGCTTAGCGGCAGCGTGGGCAGCGTGACCCGCCTGTAGGCAGGGCCTGGGTCTGGGCCTAGGGTGCCCTTTGTGCCGGTGAGCCGGCAGCGTGCGGGCCCTGTAGTCGGGGCCCGTGCCAGGACGTTGCCCTAGGAGGAGCCCCTTGTCCCTTTGTCCCGTGGAGCAGCCCCAGGTCCCTGTAAGCAGGGCTGGGGAGACTGCTTTAGCCAGGTGTCAGGAACCGCTGCCCCCCAGGCCCTTGCCAGGGGGCAGGTTGAAGTGCTGGCGCCACCTTGCGTGGCAGCCTCGTAGAGGAGGCTGGTGGGGCTGCTGCAGCCGGCCGTGTTGCCGTGCTGCGCTGCGGCCGGGCTCCGGCCGGTTCCTGAGTGGGACGCAGGCCGGAGCCTGTGCTCCGTGGCGCTTGTTGGGGGGTGCCGGGTTGCGGGGGGCGGCCCCGTAAGTGGGGTTGTGTGCGTCCCCTGGCCTCGGCGGGCGGTTGGAGGGACCCCCTCAATCAGGGGGTTATCCCTGGCCCCGACCCTGCCTTTGAGAGGCGTGGGGCTAGGAGTGCTGGGGCCGGGCGTGTGCCCTCCCTGTCCTCGGGGCTGGGCTCCCGGCCCCTCGGGGCGCTTTGGCTTTAGGCCGCGATCCCCAGTGCCCGAGTGCGGAGTCTGGTTCCTGTCGCCGTGGGGGAAGGCCGAGCTCCGTGGCTCCCTGGGTGTGGACCGGCCTGTAAGCAGGCTGCGGGTCTGGGAGCCTTTGTGCTCCCTTCAGCTGGCAGCCTGTGTTGGGCGCCCTCCCCGTTAGTAGGGAGCGGCCCGACCATGGAGAGAAGGAGCCTCCGTAGGCCTTGGGGAGCAGGGCCGCCCTGTAATTCAGTGCCGGTGCTCTGGAGTCCCCGGGCACTTTGCAATCCAGGCAGCGGCTTGAGCCCCCTGTAAGCAGGGCTGCAGCCTCTTGTGCGCTGCTTTGCGTGCCCAGCTTCTTTTGCCCAGAGGGCCCAGCTCCCAGCACGGCGTGGGACTTCGGCGGACGTCGAGGTGGTGAGTCAAGCTGAAGTTGGAGGCTTTTGGGCAGCTGTGGGGGGTTCTGAGGGTGGTGGTGTGAGGATGTCGCTGTGGGGCTGTTGGGTGGCGGTTCCCTTGAGGCGCTTTTGAGGGCTGAGTGTGTCGTTGTCCATTGGCAGAAGGCGTGGGACGACGAGGCAAGAGCTGACGCTTCGGGCTCAAGAGAGGACCGTCGAGGCAAGAGCGAGCTGGAGAGGCGGCGGCTTCGGGATCAAGAGAAGAGCTGCGAGGCAAGAGGGAACCGGCGAGGCAAGAGGGAACCGGCGAGGCAAGAGGGAACCGGCGAGGCAAGAGCGTGCTGGAGCGGCGGCTTCGGGCTCAAGAGGGGACCGTCGAGGCAAGAGTGAGCGTGGAGGAGAAGAAGGAGCACGAGAGGCCCTCTGGATAAAAGAGGTCGATGGCATAGCCAGGGCACCTTGAAGGTGCCGTGGCTGACTTTACACTGGGCCCCCTCCCTGTGCGCAGGGCTGGGTGTTTGCTGTGGTTGGCATTTTGCCCTTGTGCTCCTTTGGCTGCCCGGAGACGGGGGCGACCCTGTAAGGAGGGTGAGAGCCCCTGTCTCCGCACCTGAGGGGGGAAACGGAGCTCCCCAAGCCCCCGGCCCGGCCGCCCTGTAGGCAGGGCAGGGCTTTTCCCTTTGCCCGGCCCTTGGCAGCTTTCTGCCTGCTGCTGGTCCCTGGCCAGCGTGACCCCCTGTAGTCGGGGTGCGTCACAGCCTTTGTCCCTGTTCCGGGCCTGAAGCGCCTCAGCGCGTCGAGGCCCCTTTGCCCTCCCCGCAGTGCGGTGCGGTGCAGGTCTGACGCTTTGATCTGCCGCTGAGCAGTAGGGGTGGCTCCCTTTGAGCAGGTTGGCTGCACAGAACTTGCTCCCTCTTCTGGGACTGTCTCCCCCTCCCTCCCCTCCCTGTCTTTCCCTTAGGTTGGTGCGAGTGAGCGAGTGCGCTTGTGCTTTAGCCCCCACCTTTAGACACAGAGCAGGGCAGCTTGGACTTCCCAGGAGAGAAAGAGGAGTTCTGTGCGGCCACAAACAGGTCCCCAAAACGCTCGGGTGGAGAAAGCGTCCGGCCTCGCCCCTGCTTGCTGAGGACGGCACGAAGCCGCTTAGCGGCAGCGTGGGCAGCGTGACCCGCCTGTAGGCAGGGCCTGGGTCTGGGCCTAGGGTGCCCTTTGTGCCGGTGAGCCGGCAGCGTGCGGGCCCTGTAGTCGGGGCCCGTGCCAGGACGTTGCCCTAGGAGGAGCCCCTTGTCCCTTTGTCCCGTGGAGCAGCCCCAGGTCCCTGTAAGCAGGGCTGGGGAGACTGCTTTAGCCAGGTGTCAGGAACCGCTGCCCCCCAGGCCCTTGCCAGGGGGCAGGTTGAAGAAGTGCTGGCGCCACCTTGCGTGGCAGCCTCGTAGAGGAGGCTGGTGGGGCTGCTGCAGCCGGCCGTGTTGCCGTGCTGCGCTGCGGCCGGGCTCCGGCCGGTTCCTGAGTGGGACGCAGGCCGGAGCCTGTGCTCCGTGGCGCTTGTTGGGGGGTGCCGGGTTGCGGGGGGCGGCCCCGTAAGTGGGGTTGTGTGCGTCCCCTGGCCTCGGCGGGCGGTTGGAGGGACCCCCTCAATCAGGGGGTTATCCCTGGCCCCGACCCTGCCTTTGAGAGGCGTGGGGCCAGGAGTGCTGGGGCCGGGCGTGTGCCCTCCCTGTCCTCGGGGCTGGGCTCCCGGCCCCTCGGGGCGCTTTGGCTTTAGGCCACGATCCCCAGTGCCCGAGTGCGGAGTCTGGTTCCTGTCGCCGTGGGGGAAGGCCGAGCTCCGTGGCTCCCTGGGTGTGGACCGGCCTGTAAGCAGGCTGCGGGTCTGGGAGCCTTTGTGCTCCCTTCAGCTGGCAGCCTGTGTTGGGCGCCCTCACCGTTAGTTGGGAGCGGCCCGGCCATGGAGAGAAGGAGCCTCCGTAGGCCTTGGGGAGCAGGGCCGCCCTGTAATTCAGTGCCGGTGCTCTGGAGTCCCCGGGCACTTTGCAATCCAGGCAGCGGCTTGAGCCCCCTGTAAGCAGGGCTGCAGCCTCTTGTGCGCTGCTTTGCGTGCCCAGCTTCTTTTGCCCAGAGGGCCCAGCTCCCAGCACGGCGTGGGACTTCGGCGGACGTCGAGGTGGTGAGTCAAGCTGAAGTTGGAGGCTTTTGGGCAGCTGTGGGGGGTTCTGAGGGTGGTGGTGTGAGGATGTCGCTGTGGGGCTGTTGGGTGGCGGTTCCCTTGAGGCGCTTTTGAGGGCTGAGTGTGTCGTTGTCCATTGGCAGAAGGCGTGGGACGACGAGGCAAGAGCTGACGCTTCGGGCTCAAGAGAGGACCGTCGAGGCAAGAGCGAGCTGGAGAGGCGGCGGCTTCGGGATCAAGAGAAGAGCTGCGAGGCAAGAGGGAACCGGCGAGGCAAGAGGGAACCGGCGAGGCAAGAGGGAACCGGCGAGGCAAGAGCGTGCTGGAGCGGCGGCTTCGGGCTCAAGAGGGGACCGTCGAGGCAAGAGTGAGCGTGGAGGAGAAGAAGGAGCACGAGAGGCCCTCTGGATAAAAGAGGTCGATGGCATAGCCAGGGCACCTTGAAGGTGCCGTGGCTGACTTTACACTGGGCCCCCTCCCTGTGCGCAGGGCTGGGTGTTTGCTGTGGTTGGCATTTTGCCCTTGTGCTCCTTTGGCTGCCCGGAGTCGGGGGCGACCCTGTAAGGAGGGTGAGAGCCCCTGTCTCCGCACCTGAGGGGGGAAACGGAGCTCCCCAAGCCCCCGGCCCGGCCGCCCTGTAAGCAGGGCAGGGCTTTTCCCTTTGCCCGGCCCTTGGCAGCTTTCTGCCTGCTGCTGGTCCCTGGCCAGCGTGACCCCCTGTAGTCGGGGTGCGTCACAGCCTTTGTCCCTGTTCCGGGCCTGAAGCGCCTCAGCGCGTCGAGGCCCCTGTGCCCTCCCCGCAGTGCGGTGCGGTGCAGGTCTGACGCTTTGATCTGCCGCTGAGCAGTAGGGGTGGCTCCCTTTGAGCAGGTTGGCTGCACAGAACTTGCTCCCTCTTCTGGGACTGTCTCCCCCTCCCTCCCCTCCCTGTCTTTCCCTTAGGTTGGTGCGAGTGAGCGAGTGCGCTTGTGCTTTAGCCCCCACCTTTAGACACAGAGCAGGGCAGCTTGGACTTCCCAGGAGAGAAAGAGGAGTTCTGTGCGGCCACAAACAGGTCCCCAAAACGCTCGGGTGCAGAAAGCGTCCGGCCTCGCCCCTGCTTGCTGAGGACGGCACGAAGCCGCTTAGCGGCAGCGTGGGCAGCGTGACCCGCCTGTAGGCAGGGCCTGGGTCTGGGCCTAGGGTGCCCTTTGTGCCGGTGAGCCGGCAGCGTGCGGGCCCTGTAGTCGGGGCCCGTGCCAGGACGTTGCCCTAGGAGGAGCCCCTTGTCCCTTTGTCCCGTGGAGCAGCCCCAGGTCCCTGTAAGCAGGGCTGGGGAGACTGCTTTAGCCAGGTGTCAGGAACCGCTGCCCCCCAGGCCCTTGCCAGGGGGCAGGTTGAAGAAGTGCTGGCGCCACCTTGCGTGGCAGCCTCGTAGAGGAGGCTGGTGGGGCTGCTGCAGCCGGCCGTGTTGCCGTGCTGCGCTGCGGCCGGGCTCCGGCCGGTTCCTGAGTGGGACGCAGGCCGGAGCCTGTGCTCCGTGGCGCTTGTTGGGGGGTGCCGGGTTGCGGGGGGCGGCCCCGTAAGTGGGGTTGTGTGCGTCCCCTGGCCTCGGCGGGCGGTTGGAGGGACCCCCTCAATCAGGGGGTTATCCCTGGCCCCGACCCTGCCTTTGAGAGGCGTGGGGCCAGGAGTGGTGGGGCCGGGCGTGTGCCCTCCCTGTCCTCGGGGCTGGGCTCCCGGCCCCTCGGGGCGCTTTGGCTTTAGGCCGCGATCCCCAGTGCCCGAGTGCGGAATCTGGTTCCTGTCGCCGTGGGGGAAGGCCGAGCTCCGTGGCTCCCTGGGTGTGGACCGGCCTGTAAGCAGGCTGCGGGTCTGGGAGCCTTTGTGCTCCCTTCAGCTGGCAGCCTGTGTTGGGCGCCCTCCCCGTTAGTGGGGAGCGGCCCGGCCATGGAGAGAAGGAGCCTCCGTAGGCCTTGGGGAGCAGGGCCGCCCTGTAATTCAGTGCCGGTGCTCTGGAGTCCCCGGGCACTTTGCAATCCAGGCAGCGGCTTGAGCCCCCTGTAAGCAGGGCTGCAGCCTCTTGTGCGCTGCTTTGCGTGCCCAGCTTCTTTTGCCCAGAGGGCCCAGCTCCCAGCACGGCGTGGGACTTCGGCGGACGTCGAGGTGGTGAGTCAAGCTGAAGTTGGAGGCTTTTGGGCAGCTGTGGGGGGTTCTGAGGGTGGTGGTGTGAGGATGTCGCTGTGGGGCTGTTGGGTGGCGGTTCCCTTGAGGCGCTTTTGAGGGCTGAGTGTGTCGTTGTCCATTGGCAGAAGGCGTGGGACGACGAGGCAAGAGCTGACGCTTCGGGCTCAAGAGAGGACCGTCGAGGCAAGAGCGAGCTGGAGAGGCGGCGGCTTCGGGATCAAGAGAAGAGCTGCGAGGCAAGAGGGAACCGGCGAGGCAAGAGGGAACCGGCGAGGCAAGAGGGAACCGGCGAGGCAAGAGCGTGCTGGAGCGGCGGACTCGGGCTCAAGAGGGGACCGTCGAGGCAAGAGTGAGCGTGGAGGAGAAGAAGGAGCACGAGAGGCCCTCTGGATAAAAGAGGTCGATGGCATAGCCAGGGCACCTTGAAGGTGCCGTGGCTGACTTTACACTGGGCCCCCTCCCTGTGCGCAGGGCTGGGTGTTTGCTGTGGTTGGCATTTTGCCCTTGTGCTCCTTTGGCTGCCCGGAGACGGGGGCGACCCTGTAAGGAGGGTGAGAGCCCCTGTCTCCGCACCTGAGGGGGGAAACGGAGCTCCCCAAGCCCCCGGCCCGGCCGCCCTGTAAGCAGGGCAGGGCTTTTCCCTTTGCCCGGCCCTTGGCAGCTTTCTGCCTGCTGCTGGTCCCTGGCCAGCGTGACCCCCTGTAGTCGGGGTGCGTCACAGCCTTTGTCCCTGTTCCGGGCCTGAAGCGCCTCAGCGCGTCGAGGCCCCTGTGCCCTCCCCGCAGTGCGGTGCGGTGCAGGTCTGACGCTTTGATCTGCCGCTGAGCAGTAGGGGTGGCTCCCTTTGAGCAGGTTGGCTGCACAGAACTTGCTCCCTCTTCTGGGACTGTCTCCCCCTCCCTCCCCTCCCTGTCTTTCCCTTAGGTTGGTGCGAGTGAGCGAGTGCGCTTGTGCTTTAGCCCCCACCTTTAGACACAGAGCAGGGCAGCTTGGACTTCCCAGGAGAGAAAGAGGAGTTCTGTGCGGCCACAAACAGGTCCCCAAAACGCTCGGGTGGAGAAAGCGTCCGGCCTCGCCCCTGCTTGCTGAGGACGGCACGAAGCCGCTTAGCGGCAGCGTGGGCAGCGTGACCCGCCTGTAGGCAGGGCCTGGGTCTGGGCCTAGGGTGCCCTTTGTGCCGGTGAGCCGGCAGCGTGCGGGCCCTGTAGTCGGGGCCCGTGCCAGGACGTTGCCCTAGGAGGAGCCCCTTGTCCCTTTGTCCCGTGGAGCAGCCCCAGGTCCCTGTAAGCAGGGCTGGGGAGACTGCTTTAGCCAGGTGTCAGGAACCGCTGCCCCCAGGCCCTTGCCAGGGGGCAGGTTGAAGAAGTGCTGGCGCCACCTTGCTTGGCAGCCTCGTAGAGGAGGCTGGTGGGGCTGCTGCAGCCGGCCGTGTTGCCGTGCTGCGCTGCGGCCGGGCTCCGGCCGGTTCCTGAGTGGGACGCAGGCCGGAGCCTGTGCTCCGTGGCGCTTGTTGGGGGGTGCCGGGTTGCGGGGGGCAGCCCCGTAAGTGGGGTTGTGTGCGTCCCCTGGCCTCGGCGGGCGGTTGGAGGGACCCCCTCAATCAGGGGGTTATCCCTGGCCCCGACCCTGCCTTTGAGAGGCGTGGGGCCAGGAGTGCTGGGGCCGGGCGTGTGCCCTCCCTGTCCTCGGGGCTGGGCTCCCCGGCCCCTCGGGGCGCTTTGGCTTTAGGCCGCGATCCCCAGTGCCCGAGTGCGGAATCTGGTTCCTGTCGCCGTGGGGGAGGGCCGAGCTCCGTGGCTCCCTGGGTGTGGACCGGCCTGTAAGCAGGCTGCGGGTCTGGGAGCCTTTGTGCTCCCTTCAGCTGGCAGCCTGTGTTGGGCGCCCTCCCCGTTAGTGGGGAGCGGCCCGGCCATGGAGAGAAGGAGCCTCCGTAGGCCTTGGGGAGCAGGGCCGCCCTGTAATTCAGTGCCGGTGCTCTGGAGTCCCCGGGCACTTTGCAATCCAGGCAGCGGCTTGAGCCCCCTGTAAGCAGGGCTGCAGCCTCTTGTGCGCTGCTTTGCGTGCCCAGCTTCTTTTGCCCAGAGGGCCCAGCTCCCAGCACGGCGTGGGACTTCGGCGGACGTCGAGGTGGTGAGTCAAGCTGAAGTTGGAGGCTTTTGGGCAGCTGTGGGGGGTTCTGAGGGTGGTGGTGTGAGGATGTCGCTGTGGGGCTGTTGGGTGGCGGTTCCCTTGAGGCGCTTTTGAGGGCTGAGTGTGTCGTTGTCCATTGGCAGAAGGCGTGGGACGACGAGGCAAGAGCTGACGCTTCGGGCTCAAGAGAGGACCGTCGAGGCAAGAGCGAGCTGGAGAGGCGGCGGCTTCGGGATCAAGAGAAGAGCTGCGAGGCAAGAGGGAACCGGTGAGGCAAGAGGGGACCGTCGAGGCAAGAGTGAGCGTGGAGGAGAAGAAGGAGCACGAGAGGCCCTCTGGATAAAAGAGGTCGATGGCATAGCCAGGGCACCTTGAAGGTGCCGTGGCTGACTTTACACTGGGCCCCCTCCCTGTGCGCAGGGCTGGGTGTTTGCTGTGGTTGGCATTTTGCCCTTGTGCTCCTTTGGCTGCCCGGAGACGGGGGCGACCCTGTAAGGAGGGTGAGAGCCCCTGTCTCCGCACCTGAGGGGGGAAACGGAGCTCCCCAAGCCCCCGGCCCGGCCGCCCTGTAAGCAGGGCAGGGCTTTTCCCTTTGCCCGGCCCTTGGCAGCTTTCTGCCTGCTGCTGGTCCCTGGCCAGCGTGACCCCCTGTAGTCGGGGTGCGTCACAGCCTTTGTCCCTGTTCCGGGCCTGAAGCGCCTCAGCGCATCGAGGCCCCTGTGCCCTCCCCGCAGTGCGGTGCGGTGCAGGTCTGACGCTTTGATCTGCCGCTGAGCAGTAGGGGTGGCTCCCTTTGAGCAGGTTGGCTGCACAGAACTTGCTCCCTCTTCTGGGACTGTCTCCCCCTCCCTCCCCTCCCTGTCTTTCCCTTAGGTTGGTGCGAGTGAGCGAGTGCGCTTGTGCTTTAGCCCCCACCTTTAGACACAGAGCAGGGCAGCTTGGACTTCCCAGGAGAGAAAGAGGAGTTCTGTGCGGCCACAAACAGGTCCCCAAAACGCTCGGGTGGAGAAAGCGTCCGGCCTCGCCCCTGCTTGCTGAGGACGGCACGAAGCCGCTTAGCGGCAGCGTGGGCAGCGTGACCCGCCTGTAGGCAGGGCCTGGGTCTGGGCCTAGGGTGCCCTTTGTGCCGGTGAGCCGGCAGCGTGCGGGCCCTGTAGTCGGGGCCCGTGCCAGGACGTTGCCCTAGGAGGAGCCCCTTGTCCCTTTGTCCCGTGGAGCAGCCCCAGGTCCCTGTAAGCAGGGCTGGGGAGACTGCTTTAGCCAGGTGTCAGGAACCGCTGCCCCCCAGGCCCTTGCCAGGGGGCAGGTTGAAGTGCTGGCGCCACCTTGCGTGGCAGCCTCGTAGAGGAGGCTGGTGGGGCTGCTGCAGCCGGCCGTGTTGCCGTGCTGCGCTGCGGCCGGGCTCCGGCCGGTTCCTGAGTGGGACGCAGGCCGGAGCCTGTGCTCCGTGGCGCTTGTTGGGGGGTGCCGGGTTGCGGGGGGCGGCCCCGTAAGTGGGGTTGTGTGCGTCCCCTGGCCTCGGCGGGCGGTTGGAGGGACCCCCTCAATCAGAGGGTTATCCCTGGCCGCGACCCTGCCTTTGAGAGGCGTGGGGCTAGGAGTGCTGGGGCCGGGCGTGTGCCCTCCCTGTCCTCGGGGCTGGACTCCCGGCCCCTCGGGGCGCTTTGGCTTTAGGCCGCGATCCCCAGTGCCCGAGTGCGGAATCTGGTTCCTGTCGCCGTGGGGGAAGGCCGAGCTCCGTGGCTCCCTGGGTGTGGACCGGCCTGTAAGCAGGCTGCGGGTCTGGGAGCCTTTGTGCTCCCTTCAGCTGGCAGCCTGTGTTGGGCGCCCTCCCCGTTAGTGGGGAGCGGCCCGGCCATGGAGAGAAGGAGCCTCCGTAGGCCTTGGGGAGCAGGGCCGCCCTGTAATTCAGTGCCGGTGCTCTGGAGTCCCCGGGCACTTTGCAATCCAGGCAGCGGCTTGAGCCCCCTGTAAGCAGGGCTGCAGCCTCTTGTGCGCTGCTTTGCGTGCCCAGCTTCTTTTGCCCAGAGGGCCCAGCTCCCAGCACGGCGTGGGACTTCGGCGGACGTCGAGGTGGTGAGTCAAGCTGAAGTTGGAGGCTTTTGGGCAGCTGTGGGGGGTTCTGAGGGTGGTGGTGTGAGGATGTCGCTGTGGGGCTGTTGGGTGGCGGTTCCCTTGAGGCGCTTTTGAGGGCTGAGTGTGTCGTTGTCCATTGGCAGAAGGCGTGGGACGACGAGGCAAGAGCTGACGCTTCGGGCTCAAGAGAGGACCGTCGAGGCAAGAGCGAGCTGGAGAGGCGGCGGCTTCGGGATCAAGAGAAGAGCTGCGAGGCAAGAGGGAACCGGCGAGGCAAGAGGGAACCGGCGAGGCAAGAGCGTGCTGGAGCGGCGGCTTCGGGCTCAAGAGAGGACCGTCGAGGCAAGAGTGAGCGTGGAGGAGAAGAAGGAGCACGAGAGGCCCTCTGGATAAAAGAGGTCGATGGCATAGCCAGGGCACCTTGAAGGTGCCGTGGCTGACTTTACACTGGGCCCCCTCCCTGTGCGCAGGGCTGGGTGTTTGCTGTGGTTGGCATTTTGCCCTTGTGCTCCTTTAGCTGCAGTGCCGGTGCTCTGGAGTCCCCGGGCACTTTGCAGTCCAGGCAGCGGCTTGACCTTGCTGTAGGGAACACAATGGCTACTGGGATGTACTTGGTTTTCAGAGGTTCAGCTGCATATTGGATTTCTCTGGAAATTTCATACTTTATGCCCTTAGCAATCCATACTCGTGAACTGTGCATAGGTCAGCAAGGTGTGTGTGACGTGTGTGCTCTCACAGATTTTCAACAGATTGACCCTGTGTCCCAGGCTGACCTTTTGGAGAAATATTGCAAGTTTTCATGTAATTAAGAAACGTTGCTTGAAAATTAAAAAAAGTTTTCCATCAAAACGATCAGACATAGTTGTTGCAGTAATTCAGGCAATTTTCTTCATGTTAAATTACTGATTTTGTTGATGTTGCTCTTGGGATGAATTTGGCTGCTTCTTCCTAAAAAAAACTCCCATTTGAAGTCTTATTGATAGTAACCAAGTCAGCATCTCATTATATTATGCCCTAGATTCTTAACAATAGAGGGAATAACCACCAGGGGAGGAGGAAGATGCTAATCCATAAATTTCATATTAACTGAAAGAGAGAGAAACATTTGCTTGAATAATGGAATATGTTTAGCAGCATTGCCTGCAGTTAATCATGTTTACTTGGCCTTACATTTCCAATATTCACAGAATGGGACTGCATGGATTTTAGCACAAAATCATCAGCTATCAATATGGAAAATGTCTGTTCAAAAGTACATCTAAAGATGCACATTTTTGAAGCAGTGAGAGATTACCAGTGTTCAGAGTGATAAGAAAAACAGT